>NC_048577.1:52997466-53159966 GCF_013265735.2 Oncorhynchus mykiss
CAGACACACTGCACCTCCTCATGTGGGGAGGACATACTACAGGTACACTGCCCTCATGTAGGTAGGACATACTACAGATACACTGCCCTCATGTAGGTAGGACATACTACAGACACACTGCACCTCCTCATGTAGGTAGGACATACTACAGATACACTGCCCTCATGTAGGGAGGACATACTACAGACACACTGCACCTCCTCATGTAGGGAGGACATACTACAGGTACACTGCCCTCATGTAGGTCGGACATACCACAGATACACTGCACCTCCTCATGTAGGGAGGACATAATACAGATACACTTCACCCCCTCATGTAGGGAGGACTAACTACAGATACACTGCACCTCCTCATGTAGGGAGGACATACTACAGACACACTGCACCCCCCCAGGTAGGGAGGACATACTACAGACACACTGCACCCCCTCATGTAGGGAGGACTAACTACAGATACACTGCACCTCCTCATGTAGGGAGGACATACTACAGATACACTGCACCCCCTCATGTAGGGAGGACATAATACAGATACACTGCACCCCCTCATGTAGGGAGGACTAACTACAGACACACTGCACCCCCTCATGTAGGGAGGACATAATACAGATACACTGCACCTCCTCATGTAGGGAGGACATAATACAGATACACTGCACCTCCTCATGTAGGGAGGACATACCACAGACACACTGCCCTCATGTAGGGAGGACATAATACAGATACACTGCACCCCCTCATGTAGGGAGGACATACTACAGATACACTGCACCTCCTCATGTAGGGAGGACATAATACAGACACACTGCACCCCCTCATGTAGGGAGGACATAATACAGATACACTGCACCTCCTCATGTAGGGAGGACATAATACAGATACACTGCACCTCCTCATGTAGGGAGGACATACCACAGACACACTGCCCTCATGTAGGGAGGACATATTACAGATACACTGCACCCCCTCATGTAGGGAGGACATACTACAGATACACTGCACCTCCTCATGTAGGGAGGACATAATACAGACACACTGCACCTCCTCATGTAGGGAGGACACACTACAGATACACTGCCCTCATGTAGGGAGGACATACTACAGATACACTGCCCTCATGTAGGGAGGACATACTACAGATACACTGCCCTCATGTAGGGAGGACATACTACAGACACACTGCACCCCCTCAGATAGGGAGGACATACTACAGACACACTGCACCCCCTCAGGTAGGTAGGGCATACTACAGACACACTGCCCTCATGTAGGGAGGACATACTACAGACACACTGCACCCCCTCAGGTAGGTAGGTCACACTACGGGGAGGTTCACATAATGTCCTTGTCCCATAGTGGTGAAAACAGACTAGTTGTGCAGTATTGTTTCTTTGGTGATTTTCGGTCAGTTTAGTTGGTTAGGATCCACATTAGCTGTTCCTCATGCAGTGCCTACTCTTTCTGGAGTTCACTTTCCCTTATACCTGAAAGACCAGAAAATGTCACCTTTGACATTTAGATTTACCCTCTCTGAGTCAGCTGTAAATACTGTATTTTGGGATGCACTCCTCTTACCAACTCTCCATCCCTTTCTACCTCTCTTTCTCTCTCTCTTGTGCTCTCCCTCTGTCTAATCCTCCATCTCTCTCCCTCTCTCTCTCTCCCTCTCTCCCTCTCTCTCACTCCCTCTGTCTAATCCTCATCTCTCTCCCTCTCCCTCTCTCCCTCTCCCTCACTCCCTCTGTCTAATCCTCCATCTCTCTCCCTCTCTCCCTCTCTCTCTACCTCTCCCTCTCTCTCCATCACTCCCTCTCTCTAACCCTCCATCTCTCTCCCTCCCTTTCTTTCCCTATCTCAATCTCTCTCTCGCCATCTCTCTCTGTGTCTCTCTCCCTCCATCCCTCCTTCTCTCTCTCCCTTCATCTCTCTCGCTCGATCCCTCTCCTGCTCTCTCTCTGTTTCTCTTTCTACAGGGTGATCAGTCGAGCCCCAGGTCTGAAGCTGGTAGTGGAGACTCTAATAACGTCTCTGAAACCTATAGGAAACATTGTCCTTATCTGCTGTGCTTTCTTCATCATATTTGGTATCCTGGGGGTTCAGGTAGGGGCTGTTATCTTTGGAGTACTTGTCTCTCCATCTTTCTTGCTCTGTTTTCCTTGTTCCTTCATTTTATCAATATTTCACATTCCCTGTCTTTCTCCTCCAACATATACCCTGTCTTTCTCCTCCAACATATACCCTCTGTCTCCTTCAACATATACCCTGTCTTTCTCCTCCAACATATACCCTGTCTTTCTCCTCCAACATATACCCTGTCTTTCTCCTCCAACATATACCCTGTCTTTCTCCTCCAACATATACCCTGTCTTTCTCCTTCAACATATACCCTGTCTTTCTCCTCCAACATATACCCTGTCTTTCTGTGTCTCTGTTTCCTCACCTTCCTCCCACAGTTGTCTGTCCCTCAGTCTCTGTCCCTTCTCTGTCTTTATCAGTCTTTGCCACCAGTCTTCCTCTATCTCTCTCTCAATTCCCTAAATCATTCTTGACCATCTATGTAATGACCTCCATATTATTCCATCAAGTGTGTCTATCCTTTGATAATGACATATGAAAGAAACCACTTATATAGTAACAACAATACATCTGAAGTGGCTCTGTCCATTGTTCCCATTGTTCCCTGGCAGCTGTTCAAAGGGAAGTTCTTCTACTGCTTTGGCCCCGACGTCAAGAACATCACCAACAAGTCTGACTGTCTGCAGGCCAACTACAAATGGGTTCATCACAAGTACAACTTTGACAACCTGGGACAGGTAAGGATTTCTCCCATTATCAATTTCAGACGAGGTGTCAAACTGATGGACATGGTGAATGGACCAGTATGAAATACTGAACTGATGGGCATGGTGAATGGACCAGTATGAAATACTGAACTGATGGACATGGTGAATGGACCAGTATGAAATACTGAACTGATGGACATGGTGAATGGACCAGTATGAAATACTGAACTGATGGGCATGGTGAATGGACCAGTATGAAATACTGAACTGATGGACATGGTGAATGGACCAGTATGAAATACTGAACTGATGGACATGGTGAATGCACCAGTATGAAATACTGAACTGATGGACATGGTGAATGGACCAGTATGAAATACTGAACTGATGGACATGGTGAATGGACCAGTATGAAATACTGAACTGATGGACATGGTGAATGGACCAGTATGAAATACTGAACTGATGGACATGGTGAATGGACCAGTATGAAATACTGAACTGATGGACATGGTGAATGGACCAGTATGAAATACTGAACTGGTGGACATGGTGAATGGACCAGTATGAAATACTGAACTGGTGGACATGGTGAATGGACCAGTATGAAATACTGAACTGATGGACATGGTGAATGGACCAGTATGAAATACTGAACTGATGGACATGGTGAATGGACCAGTATGAAATACTGAACTGATGGACATGGTGAATGGACCAGTATGAAATACTGAACTGATGGACATGGTGAATGGACCAGTATGAAATACTGAACTGATGGACATGGTGAATGGACCAGTATGAAATACTGAACTGATGGACATGGTGAATGGACCAGTATGAAATACTGAACTGATGGACATGGTGAATGGACCAGTATGAAATACTGAACTGATGGACATGGTGAATGGACCAGTATGAAATACTGAACTGATGGACATGGTGAATGGACCAGTATGAAATACTGAACTGATGGACATGGTGAATGGACCAGTATGAAATACTGAACTGATGGACTGATGTATGTTTATATTCCATGTCTTTCATGTGTGTTCTGTCTGTCTGTGTATGTCTGCATTTCTGCATGTGTGTGTGTGTGTTCTGTGTGTATATGTGTGTGTGCGTTCTGTACCACAGGCTCTGATGTCCCTGTTTGTGCTGGCTTCAAAGGACGGTTGGGTCAACATCATGTACCATGGCCTGGATGCTGTAGGGGTGGACCAACAGGTAACTAGTCTAATAGTGGTCATCAAGTCTATCCATTATATTTCTATAGATGTATTATTTTTTCAGTTGTGTTGGCTGACTGATCTATCAGAGCATACTCAACTCCTTCTCTCCCGCTCCTCCTTCGACTAAACACTCACATGCACCACTCCTCTCTCTCTCCCTCCTTCTCCCCCTCCCTCGCCCCTCCCTCCCCATCTCTCCCTCCCTCTCCATCCCCCCTCCCTCCCTCCCTCTCTCCCCCCCTCTCCCCTCCCTGCCTCCCTCCCTCTCCATCCCCCCTCTCCCCTCCCTCCCTCTCGCTCCCCTCCCCCTCTCCCCTCCCTCTCCATCCCCCCTCTCCCTTCCCTCCCTCCCTCTCTGCCTTTAGCCAGTGATCAACAACAGTCCATGGATGCTCCTCTACTTCATCTCCTTCCTCCTCATCGTCAGTTTCTTCGTTCTGAACATGTTTGTGGGCGTGGTAGTGGAGAACTTCCACAAGTGCCGTCAGAACCAGGAAGTGGAAGAGGCTAAAAGGAGAGAGGATAAACGACGGAGACGCATGGAGAAGAAGAGGAGGGGTAAGGGAGAGACGGGAAGAAGAGATAGTACAAGGTGCCTGGAGAGAGAGAGGGCGAGAGAGGGATAGAGGGAGGATGAGAGGGAGAAAGGGAGAGAGGGAGTGGGAGGGAGAGAGGGTGAGAGGGTGAAAGGGAGAAAGGGATGGAGGGAGGGTGAGAGAAGGTGAGAGGGAGAAAGGGATGGAGGGATGGAGGGAGGGTGAGAGAGGGTGAGAGGGAGAAAGGGATGGAGGGAGGGTGAGAGAGGGTGAAAGGGAGAAAGGGATGGAGGGAGGGTGAGAGAGGGTGAAAGGGAGAAAGGGATGAAGGGAGGGTGAGAGGGTGAAAGGGGGAAAGGGATGGAGGGAGGGTGAGAGAGGGTGAAAGGGAGAAAGGGATGGAGGGAGGGTGAGAGGGTGAAAGGGAGAAAGGGATGGAGGGGGGGTGAGAGAGGGTGAAAGGGATGGAGGGAGGGTGAGAGAGGGGGAAAGGGAGAAAGGGAGGGTGAGAGAGGGTGAAAGGGATGGAGGGAGGGTGAGAGAGGGTGAAAGGGAGAAAGGGAGGGTGAGAGAGGGTGAGAGGGTGAGAGGGAGAAAGGGATGGAGGGAGGGTGAGAGAGTGTGAAAGGGAGAAAGGGAGGGGGGAGGGAGGATGAGAGGGAGAGAGAGAGGGTGAGAGGGACAGAGAGAGGGTGAGAGGGAGAAAGGGAGGGAGGGTGAGAGAGGGTGAAAGGGAGAGAGGGAGAAAGGGTGTGAGAGAGAAAGGGAGGGTGAGAGGGAGAGAGAGAGAGAGAGAGAGGGATGGGGGAGAGAAGAACAGACAGAGATAGATCATCAATGATTGTGTGAATTGTTTATGAGTATTACTCTTGACAGGAGGACATCACAGGAATGCTTTTGAATAGTGTACAGTAATACTATGTATAAAGCACTATTACCTGTGTTTGTCTCCCCTTGCCAGATGCCCAGAAGATCCCCTACTATGCCAGCTACAGCCCCCTCCGCCTGTGGATCCACACTCTGTGTACCACCTACTACCTAGACCTCTTCATCACCTTCATCATCTGTATCAACGTCATCACCATGTCACTGGAACACTACAGCCAGCCACGAGTAAGACTGGAGGGAGCGGTGTACATGTGTGGGTGGGGGTGGGGGGGTACAGAAAGACAGAGTGTCATGAGTTTTCATGTACACAGTACCATATGTGACTCCTTCTCTCTGTCTCTCTCTCCCCTTCCCTCCCACCTCCTTCTCTCTCTCCCCTCCCTCCCACCTCCTCTCTCTCCCCCTCCCTCTCACCTTCTCTCTCTCTCTCTCTCCTCCCTCCCACCATCTCCTTCTCTCTCCCCCTCCCTTCCACCTCCTCTCTCTCCCCCTCCCACCTCCTTCTCCCCCCTCCCCCTCCCTCCCTCCCACCTCCTCTCTCTTTCCCTCTCTCTCACCTCCTTCTCTCTCTCTTCTCCCTCCTACCATCTCCTTCTCTCTCCCCCTTCCTCCCACCCCCTTCTCTCTCTCCATCCCCCTCCTTCCCTCCCACCTCCTCTCTCTCCCCCTCCCACCTCCTTCTCTCCCCCTCCCCCCTCCCTCCCTCCCACCTCCTCTCTCTCTCCCTCTCTCTCACCTCCTTCTCTCTCTCTCTCTCCTCCCTCCCACCATCTCCTTCTCTCTCCCCCTTCCTCCCACCTCCTTCTCTCTCTCCCTCCCCCTTCCTCCCTCTCTCCCACCTCCTCTCTCTCCCCCTCCCTCTCACCTCCTCTCTCTCTCCTCCCTCCCTCCCACCCACCATCTCCTTCTCTCTCTCCTTCTCCCTCCCACCTCCTTCTCTCTCTCCCCCTCCCTCCTACCTCCTTCTCCCACCCACCTCTTTCTCTCTCTCCCCCCCAACTCTTTCTCTCTCTCCCCCTTCCTCTCACCTCCTTCTCTCTTTCCCCTCCCTCCCTCCCTCCTCCTCTCTCTCTCTCCCCCCCCCCCTTCCACCTCCTTCTCTCTCTGTCTCTCAGTCTCTGGATCTAGTATTGAAGTACTGTAACTATTTCTTCACATCCACCTTTGTACTGGAGACCCTCCTGAAGCTCACCGCCTTTGGCTTCCGACGCTTCTTTAAAGACAGGTAGTTACAGGGCCACACTGACTTACTGAATAAACACTGTATTCACTGCTGCACTGTGTGTGTGTGTTTGCGCATGTCAGTCATCTCAGTGTGTATGATTCATACAGAGTATATGATTCATAGCTGCCCTTCTTAACCACAACTCCATTAGAAAATAGTTATTCTGACTTCAATGGTACTTCCTGGTAGTGTCATAGCTTTACTATAGCTGAACTATAGCTGGGATACTTCAATGGTACTTCCTGGTAGTGTCATAGCTTTACTATAGCTGAACTATAGCTGGGATACTTCAATGGTACTTCCTGGTAGTGTCATAGCTTTACTATAGCTGAACTATAGCTGGGATACTTCAATGGTACTTCCTGGTAGTGTCATAGCTTTACTATAGCTGAACTATAGCTGGGATACTTCAATTGTACTTCCTGGTAGTGTCATAGCTGAACTATAGCTGAACTATAGCTGGGATACTTCAATTGTACTTCCTGGTATTGTCATAGCTTTAATATAGCTGAAATATAGCTGGGATACTTAAATTGTACTTCCTGGTATTGTCATAGCTTTACTATAGCTGAACTATAGCTGGGATACTTCAATGGTACTTCCTGGTAGTGTCATAGCTTTACTATAGCTGAACTATAGCTGGGATACTTCAATTGTACTTCCTGGTATTGTCATAGCTTTACTATAGCTGAACTATAGCTGGGATACTCTCTGGATAGTCATACAGATACTGTTGAGCTACTGAATAAACACCATCCGCACTGCTACACTGGGGACACTGTGTGTGTTTTCTCACTCTGTGTGATTCATAGTAGTAATGCCACAGCCGTAATATAACCAGGATGCTCTCTCTGTACTAAATGGTACTAGTAAAGGTGACTGAATTAAATACGCTGCACTGGGGACACTGTTTGTGTCATCTCACTCTATGATTCATAGTGTTTGCTGTACTGTAGGTAGTTAAAGTTAGGGTTAAAGTTAGGTTGACAGGTTAGGGTTAAAGTTAGGTTGACAGGTTAGGGTTAAGGTTAGGTTTAAAGGTTAGGTTTAAGGTTAGGTTTAAAGGTTAGAGTTAAGGTTAGGTTTAAATGCTAGGTTAACGTTAGGTTTAAAGGTTAGGTAGGTTAGGGTCAAGGTTGGGTTTAAAGGCTGTGCCAGCTAGTGACCACTCTGCAGAGCTGCCTCCAGAACAATATTCATGATGCTAATCTGCTATACTTACATTGTGTGTAGATGTATCATTGTCCATTTCATCAGATGCAGAATAACTATAGTTAGTACACTCCTCTATCCTCATCTCTGACCCATCTCTGACACATTCCTGACCCATCTCTGACCCATCTCTGACCCATTCCTGACCCATCTCTGAATCATCTCTGACCCATTCCTGACCCATCTCTGACCCATCTCTGACCCATCTCTGACATATCTCTGACCCATTCCTGACCCATCTCTGAATCATCTGTGACCCATTCCTGACCCATCTCTGACCCATTCCTGACCCATCTCTGACCCATCTCTGACCCATCTCTGAATCATCTCTGAATCATCTCTGAATCATCTCTGACCCATTCCTGACCCATTCCTGACCCATCTCTGACCCATCCCTGACCCATTCCTGACCCATCTCTGACCCATTCCTGACCCATCTCTGAATCATCTCTGACCCATTCCAGACCAATCTCTGACCCATCTCTGACCCATCTCTGACCCATCTCTGACCCATTCCAGACCCATTCAGGACCATCTCTGACCCATTCCAGACCCATTCATGACCATCTCTGACCCATTCCAGACCCATTCATGACCATCTCTGACCCATTCCTGACCCATTCATGACCATCTCTGACTCATTCCTGACCCATTCATGACCATCTCTGTCCCATTCCAGACCCATTCATAACCATCTCTGACCCATTCCTGACCCATTCCAGACCCATTCATGACCATCTCTGTCCCATTCCAGACCCATTCATAACCATCTCTGACCCATTCCTGATCCATTCCAGACCCATTCATGACCATCTCTGACCCATTCCAGACCCATTCATGACCATCTCTGACCCATTCCTGACCCATTCCTGACCCATTCCTGACCCATGGTCTCAATCAGGAAACAGAAATCACAGAAGAATCTCTCTGCCTCCATACAGTCTAATATCTCACCCTCACTGTGAGCAATATGGTGGAGCAGTGATTTCTCCCATTCTATTATTACTGTTATTAATTCAATTACACCCACATTACTGTTAACAGGACCCAGATCAACCCACTCACAGATACATGGAGCATCACTAGAGCCATTCCTACTCATTCTCTTTCTCTAATTGTTTTCCCATTCAACATAATGGGTTACTGATGAAGCAGATAGATTGTGGCTGATGTTGGATATCAATTAATTTCATTGACTCAGTACTGAATGGTTGGTGCTGAACTGCTGCTGCTGTTGACAACACATACACGTTGAAGATGTTGATGTGAACAAAACACAAACATTTACCTGGTGCTTTAATGGTACTGACCCATTTTCTATGATGGAAGTAGAGAAAGAGGGAGAGGGGGTGGGAGGGGAGGGGGGTAGAAGAGAAAAGAGGGGGAGGAGGGGTCGGAAGAGAGAGAGGAGATAAAATAAATGAGAAAGAGGTAAAGGATGGAGAGAGAGAGAGAGAAAAAGGAAGAGAGAGTACAGGGGGTAGAGAGAGAAATGTATGTTAGTGTGATTGGGAAGCACCTCGTCTCTTTTCTGTGGCATCTGGCAGGACAGTCTCTCTGCGTACTCAGTCTGAGTTTTCTCAGCATGTCTTAAACTGGGACATAGTGGAGATGCAGGCAGGTGGAAACATTCTGGGTTACTGGGCACACACACACCACACACACCACACACACACACACACACACACACACACACACACACACACACACACACACACACACACACACACACACACACACACACCACACACACACACACACACACCACACACACTAACACACACCACACACACCTCACACACACCCCACACACACACACACACACACACACACACACACACACACACACACACACACACACACACACACACACACACACACACACACACACACACACACACACACACACACGTCTGTACCTGTACAGTACATGAATGACCCTGATGGAACATGGCCTCCAGTGTGACGACCCTTTGCTCTCTGACTCTGTGTGTAGGTGGAATCAGTTGGATCTGGCCATCGTGTTGCTGTCAGTGATGGGCATCACTCTGGAGGAGATCGACTACAGCGCTTCTCTCCCCATCAACCCTACCATCATACGCATCATGAGGGTGTTGAGGATCGCACGAGGTAACGAGGGAGGGAGGGAGGGAAGTAGGAGGAGCGAGAAGGAGGGAGAGAGAGAAGAAGAAGTGCATTTGAGTGTTTAGTCGGACCCTGGCACACACACACACACACACACACACAGTACAACACCTTTTCTACTCACGCCCCTCTGAAATCTATGGATAGCATGACCCAGTGTACAGACCCAGTGTTCAGACCCGGTGTTCAGACCCAGTGTTCAGACCCAGTGTTCAGACCCGGTGTACAGACCCAGTGTTCAGACCCAATGTTCAGACCCAGTGTACAGACCCAGTGTACAGACCCAGTGTACAGACCCAGTGTTCAGACCCAGTGTATAGACCCAGTGTACAGACCCAGTGTATAGACCCAGTGTACAGACCCAGTGTACAGACCCAGTGTTCAGACCCAGTGTACAGACCCAGTATACAGCAGATCACTGCTTCATCATTAATCCTACCAATGCTACAGCTCATGACTAATGGTTGGGCCAGTGGGAGGGCCATGAGCGAGCGAGAGTGTATGTGTGTATGACAGTGTCTGTGAGTGTGTGTGTGTGTGTATGACATTGTTTGTGAGTGCGTGTGTGTGTATGACAGTGTCTGTGAGAGTGTGTGTGTGTATGACAGTGTCTGTGAGAGTGTGTGTGTGTATGACAGTGTCTGTGAGAGTGTGTGTGTGTATGACAGTGTGTGTGTGTGTGTATGACAGTGTCTGTGAGAGTGTGTGTGTGTGTGTATGACAGTATCTGTGAGAGTGTGTGTGTGTGTGTGTGTGTGTGTGTGTGTGTGTGTGTATGACAGTGTCTGTGAGAGTGTGTGTGTATGACAGTGTCTGTGAGAGTGTGTGTGTGTGTATGACAGTGTCTGTGAGAGGGTGTGTGTGTATGACAGTGTCTGTGAGAGTGTGTGTGTGTATGACAGTGTCTGTGAGAGCGTGTGTGTGTATGACAGTGTCTGTGAGAGTGTGTGTGTGTATGACAGTGTATGTGAGAGTGTGTGTGTGTATGACAGTGTCTGTGAGAGGGTGTGTGTGTATGACAGTGTCTGTGAGAGTGTGTGTGTGTATGACAGTGTCTGTGAGAGCGTGTGTGTGTATGACAGTGTCTGTGAGAGTGTGTGTGTGTATGACAGTGTCTGTGAGAGCGTGTGTGTGTATGACAGTGTCTGTGAGAGTGTGTGTGTGCATGACAGTGTCTGTGAGAGCGTGTGTGTGTATGACAGTGTCTGTGAGAGTGTGTGTGTGTATGACAGTGCCTGTGAGAGTGTGTGTGTGTATGACAGTGTCTGTGAGAGTGTGTGTGTATGACAGTGTCTGTGAGAGCGTGTGTGTGTATGACAGTGTCTGTGAGAGTGTGTGTGTGTATGACAGTGTCTGTGAGAGCGTGTGTGCTGGGTATAAATTTAGCTGTGACCTTTCGGAGGCTGGATGTTTCCCGTTTAGTCCAGAATTGAACCGGAGGGAATTCCCTAAATGCCCGGCATTTATAATCTTCACCTCTCCCCAGCCCTCATCATAACCTTTTTCTCTATTTCTGTCTTTCTGCCCCTCTCTCTCTCTCTCTCTCTCTCTCTCTCTCTCTCTCTCTCTCTCTCTCTCTCTCTCTCTCTATCTATCTATTCTCTCCATCCCAGTTCTGAAGCTGCTGAAGATGGCTAAAGGAATGAGAGCTCTGCTGGATACGGTGGTCCAAGCTCTACCACAGGTACAACTGCACGCACACACACACACACAGATAAACAAACATTGGGTAAGCCAATACTATGACAATGCTCAACACGGGCCAAAACAGCCCCCTTCCCCCTCACACTGCCCTGGGAATCCATCCTAAGTTTGAGGCCTGGGGGAGAGAGCTGCGGTAGAAAAGGGAGTCCCAAACTGCAACTAGGAGCTGATCAATGACCAGGAATGTATAGCCTCTCTAGCTTTCTGGGCAGTGCTAATTGGTGACTCAGACTGGCCTCCCTGCCACACACGCACAAATTCACACACACACACACACACACACACACACACACACACACACACACACACACACACAATGCTACTAGGGTTGAATGAGAATTGCAGACAAACAGAGGGGCTGATTGAATGATTATGGCTAGCATTTTTATCTGTTTTTCAACAAGCTGTTCTACCAAGGGTTATTATGTAGATGATGGCAGCTGCAAACAATCAAATGAGATGATGATCTTCAAACAGTAGCTATATCTCTGTACATAATGTGGACAGTGTGTGCTTTCAGGACCATGGAGAGTGCTTTGGGAAAAAGACTATTCATAAAGAGTGCTGATCTAGGATCATGTCCCCCTGTTTTATTCATTAGGATCTAAAAGGATAAACTGATCCTAGATCAGTACTCGTATTCTGAGACACTATGAATACCGCCCTGGTCTAGATACAGCCCCTAGGCCCATAACCACTACTGCCTAGGCACCTCATGTAGATGTGAAAGGATTTGACATCATGCAATATGGAAGTAGCTCAACCTTTCACTCTAATATGCTTGGACGGAGTTTGACCATATTGCATACACCTCTCATATCCTTTCTGATCTCTACAAGTGGCTAGGGGTTGTTTCTGGCTGGGGTACACTGATATTAATACCTCTACTACATTAAGACATGAGGTGTGGGTTATTAGATCTGGTTGGGCTGGAAAGACATGACTCCTTTTCCTAATAAGGTTTGGTCCCGACCACATCATTCCCACAGAGAAAGAGAGAGAGAGAGAGAGAAAGAGAGAGAGGTAGAGAGTGAGTGAAAGAGAGCAGGCAGGGAGAACAGGCAATGAGAAGGAAGGAGTGTAGGGAAGACGGAGGTAAGGCAGAACGGATCTCCTCTCCTCCGCTGCTATCGATCCCTGTCTCATTAACACAGGACCCTGGGTCGTCTCCCCAAGGGCATCAGGCAAGTAATTAACACCAAGGTGATTAAAGAGGTGTGTGTGTGTGTTTGTATCCTTAAATGTGTGTGTGTGTGTGTGTGTGTGTGTGTGTGTGTGTGTGTGTGTGATGAGAGGAGACAATCAGTCTGCTATAGTTACATCTTGAGAAGGAGGTGAAAAATCACCTGCCAGGGTAGTGTTACACACTGTCAAGACTGAGAGTAATGGTGTTCCATGGAGAAGCCCCTGACAGATGTTAGCTAGCTAGCTGAAGGTAACACTCAAACACATTATGACCGACACCATCTCTTATCAAAGAATCTGCCTAAAATGTGTCACATTACCCAACTAGAATCAGCCATTATCTAACATTATCCCATTTCTCCCCAACTGAGCTAAAATGGCTACCATCTGCTGTTCACTAGATGGTAGTGGTGTCGTTCAGTCACATCACATCACCACTAAAGCCAGTTGTTTTCTCTCCTCCAGGGGCTGGGTGATAAACTTCAGATATAGCCTATGTCAGTAGGCAACGCTGCGTGAATATCACCATTTCTGCTTTCTAAAAGCTAATTACGAGTGCTCACAGCGACATCTTGTACCATTCTCTTAGCTACTAATTTTTTTTATCCCAGTGATGTTTTTTTCTCCAGAAAATACAGACTTCCTTAAAACTAGTCCCTTGGCCGGGAGAGATTAGCTATCCCCTCACACTATCCCCTCGCTAGCTAACATTAGCATTGGGGACCAAAACACAGTAAAAGTGAATGGATCCTGGCTAGCATAGCATGCTCTTAGCTACGTGCACAGATCAAAGTAAATTCAAGACTCACTTATCACTGACCCAGGTTTCACCCGACATAAATTCACCCTTTGTTTGTCTCTTCCTTGCTTGGATCACCCCTCATAGAATCATGTCATTAAGAATCACAGATCATTAAATTGATCTCAATGGAATAGTGCTATTATCAGAGGTGCTTAAATCATCCCCAGTAGTGTGAGATCTACACTCCCTGGTAGATACATCACTAATCAACTGTGACACAGGTAGCTGGGGAGAGCTTGCATTAGTTCTGGCCCAAAGGGAACTCGGTATCATACTGAGACAGTCTGACGAGAGACTGAGACTGACAGTATGACAAACAAAGTCTGGATCTAAAGTGCTTTAGAGATTTTTATAGAACTGTTACGTCACTACATAATTTCTACTTAAGTTAGACATTGCTGACCTGGGGCATGTTCAGTAGACCCAAACGGGAGAAAACCTTTTGAAATGGAGGTATTACCACCTGAGCTTGTCCACTAAGAACACACACTTTCCTTTGTTTGTTTCAAAAACTTTACCGGACGTTCAGTACCTGCTGAACACAACCTTGGTCTCTAACCCTCACTAAACACTCCTATCTTAATAAACCTGGGTCGTGTTCTTCTATGAAAAACAGCTTCACATCTGTGACTGTTTGTCTTGTGATTTGTTAGCCTGGTAGAGGCTAGATCAGGCTAGATCTGGATAGAGCAGGCTAGATCTGGATAGAGCAGACTAGATCAGGCTTTTTGGTATTTTTGGTATTTCATTAGGATCCCCATTAGCTGTTGAGAAAGCAGCAGCTACTCTTCCTGGGTCCACACAAAACATGGAACATGACATAATACAGAACATTAATGGACTAAAACAACTCAAGGACAGAACTACATTAAAACAATGTAAAGGCACACATAGCCTAGTGTAACGGTTTTCTTCGTGAGAAGGAGAGTCGGACCAAAATGCGGCGTGTAGATTGCGATCCATGTTTATTGTGACTATAGCAACATGAATCCAAATACAAACAGTGCAAAATAATAAACGTAATGAAAACCGAAACAGCCTAAACTGGTGCAAACTAACACTAAGGACAATCACCCACGACAAACTCAAAGAATATGGCTGCCTAAATATGGTTCCCAATCAGAGACAACGATAAACACCTGCCTCTGATTGAGAACCACTTCAGACAGCCATAGACTTAGCTAGAACACCCCACTAGCTACAATCCCCACACATACACACCACATACAAAAACCCATGCCACACCCTGGCCTGACCAAATAAATAAAGATAAACACAAAATACTTTGACCAGGGTGTGACAGAACCCCCCCCCTAAGGTGCGGACTCCCGAACGCACCTCAAAACAATAGGGAGGGTCCGGGTGGGCGTCTGTCCATGGTGGCGGCTCCGGTGCGGGACGTGGACCCCACTCAATCAATGTCTTAGTCCCTTCTCCTCGCGTCCCTGGATAGTCCACCCTCGCCGCCGACCATGGCCTAGTAGTCCTCACCCAGAACCCCACTGGACTGAGGAGCAGATCGGGACTGAGGGGCAGCTCGGGACTGAGGCAGCTCGGGACTGAGGGGAAGCTCAGGAGTGAGAGGAAGCTCAGGAGTGAGAGGAAGCTCAGGCAGGTTGATGAATCTACCTGGCTGGCTGGTGGTTTCGGCAGATCCTGGCTGACTGGCAGATCTGGAAGAGTCTGGTCGACTGGCAGATCTTGAAGAGTCTGGTCGACTGGCAGATCTTGAAGAGTCTGGTCGACTGGCAGATCTGGAAGAGTCTGGTCGACTGGCAGATCTGGAAGAGTCTGGTCGACTGGCAGATCTGGAAGAGTCTGGTCGACTGGCAGATCTGGAAGAGTCTGGTCGACTGGCAGATCTGGAAGAGTCTGGTCGACTGGCAGATCTGGAAGAGTCTGGTCGACTGGCGGATCTGGAAGATTCTGGTCGACTGGCGGATCTGGAAGATTCTGGTCGACTGGCGGATCTGGAAGATTCTGGTCGACTGGCAGATCTGGAAGAGTCTGGTCGACTGGCAGATCTGGAAGAGTCTGGTCGACTGGCAGATCTGGGAGAGTCTGGTCGACTGGCAGATCTGGAAGAGTCTGGTCGACTGGCAGATCTGGAAGAGTCTGGTCGACTGGCAGCTCTGGCTGCTCCATGCTGACTGGCTGCTCCATGCTGACTGGCAGCTCTGGCTGCTCCATGCTGACTGGCTGCTCCATGCTGACTGGCTGCTCTGGCTGCTCCATGCTGACTGGCTGCTCCATGCTGACTGGCTGCTCCATGCTGACTGGCGGCCCTGGCTGCTCCATGCTGACTGGCGGCCCTGGCTGCTCCATGCTGACTGGCGGCCCTGGCTGCTCCATGCTGACTGGCGGCCCTGGCTGCTCCATGCTAACTGGCAGCTCTGGCGGCTCCTTGCAGACTGGCAGCTCTGGCGGCTCCTTGCAGACTGGCAGCTCTGGCGGCATCCTGCAGACAGGCAGCTCTGGCGGCTCCTTGCAGACTGGCAGCTCCTTACAGACTGGCAGCTCTATGCAGACTGGCAGCTCCTTGCAGACTGGCAGCTCCATGCTAACTGGCAGCTCTATGCTAACTGGCAGCTCTATGCTAACTGGCAGCTCTATGCTAACTGGCAGCTCTATGCTAACTGGCAGCTCTATGCTAACTGGCAGCTCTGAACAGGCGGGAGACTCCGGCAGCGCTGTAGAGAAGGAAGGCTCTAACAGCGCTAAACAGGCGGGAGACTCCGACAGCGCTGGAGAGGAGGAGGGCTCCGACAGCGCTGGACAGGCGAGGCGCACTATAGGCCTGATGCGTGGTGCTGGCACTGGTGGTACTGGGCCGAGGACACGCACAGGAAGCCTGGTGCGGGGAGCTGCTACCGGAGGGCTGGGGTGTGGAGGTGGCACAGGATGGGTTAGACCGTGAAGGCGTACTGGAGATCTTGAGAGCGGTGCTGGCACAGGACGTGCAAGGCTAGGGAGGTGCACAGGAGGCCTGGTACGTGAGACTGGCACCATCTTAACCAGCCGACTAACACGCACCTCAGGACGAGTATGGAGCGCTGACCCAGGTGCCATCAAATCCCCGACACGCTCCGTCGGGCGAATTCCATGTTTAAAACACCAACACAGCAACTCCCTCATTTCTCTCTCCTCCAATTTCCCCATTAACTCCTTCACAGTCTCTGTTTCGCTCACCTCCAACACCGGCTCTGGTCTCCTCCTTGGCTCCTCACGATAAACAGGGAGAGTTGGCTCAGGTCTGGCTCCTGACTCTGCCACACTCTCCCTGAGCCCCCCCCCAAGAAATTTTTGGGGCTGACTATGGGGCCTCCGTCCGCGCCGCCTTGCTTGCTTCGCAAACTCCATTCTCCTATATCCTTCCGCGCACTGCTCCATCGAATCCCAGGCGGGCTCCGGCACTCTCCCTGGGTCGACCGCCCACCTGTCTATCTCCTCCCAAGAAGTATAGTCCATACTGTACTCCACTTTGGGCTGTTCTTGCCTGTTGACACGCTGCTTGGTCCCTTTGTGGTGGGTGATTCTGTAACGGTTTTCTTCGTGAGAAGGAGAGTCGGACCAAAATGCGGCGTGTAGATTGCGATCCATGTTTATTGTGACTATAGCAACATGAATCCAAATACAAACAGTGCAAAATAATAAACGTAATGAAAACCGAAACAGCCTAAACTGGTGCAAACTAACACTAAGGACAATCACCCACGACAAACTCAAAGAATATGGCTGCCTAAATATGGTTCCCAATCAGAGACAACGATAAACACCTGCCTCTGATTGAGAACCACTTCAGACAGCCATAGACTTAGCTAGAACACCCCACTAGCTACAATCCCCACACATACACACCACATACAAAAACCCATGCCACACCCTGGCCTGACCAAATAAATAAAGATAAACACAAAATACTTTGACCAGGGTGTGACACCTAGATATCAATACAGACACACAAACTATCTAGGTCAAATAGGGGAGAGGCGTTGTGCCGTGAGGTGTTGCTTTATCTGTTTTTTGAAACCAGGGCAGCTTTTTTGAGCAATATGTGATGGAACAGAGTTCCATGCAATAATGGCTCTATATAATACTGTACGCTTTCTTTAATTTGTTCTGAGTTTGGGGACTGTGAAAAGACCCCAGGGGGCATGTCTGGTGGGGTACATGTGTGTGTCAGAGCTTTGTGAAATTGACTATGCAAACAATTTGGGATTTTCAACACGTTAATGTTTCTTATAAAAAATAAAAAGTTATGCAATCAGTCTCTCCTCAGCTCTTAGGCAAGAGAGACTGGCATATATGTAGTATTTTTTATCTGCCCTCTGATTACAATGAAGAGCAAGACATGCTGCTCTGTTCTGGGCTAGCTGCAGCTTAACTAGGTCTTTCCTTGCAGCACTCAACCACACGACTGGACAATCAAGATGAGACAAAACTAGAGCCTACAGAGCTTGCTTTTTGGAGTGTGGTGTCAAAAAATCAGAGCATCTCATTATTACGGACAGACCTCTCTCCATCGTTACAAGCATTCAATCTATAGGTTTTGACAATGACAGTTTACAATTTAAGGTATCGCCAAGTAATTTAGTCTCCTCAACTTGTTCAACAGCCACACCATTAGTTTCCAGGTTCAGCTGAGGTCTAGAATTTAGGGAATGATTTGTACCAAATATAATGCTCTTAGTTTTAGAGATGTTCAGGACCAGTTTATTACTGGTCACCCATTCCAAAACAGACTGTAACTCTTTGTTAGGGGTTTCGGTGACTTTATTAGCTGTGGTTGCTGATGCGTATATGGTTGAATCATCAGCATACATGGACACACATGCTTTGTTTAATGCCAGTGGCAGGTCACTGGTAAAAATAGAAAAGAGTAGAGGGCCTAGAAAGCTGCCCTGCGGTACACCACACTTTATATGTTTGACATTGGAGAAGCTTCCATTAAAGAAAACACTTTGAGTTATATTAGATAGATAGCTCTGAATCCACGAGGTTGAAAAGCCAAAACACATATGTTTTTTCAACAAAAGTATATGGTCAATAATATCAAAGGCTGCACTGAAATCTAACAGTGCAGCTCCCACAATCTTCTTATTATCAATTTCTTTCAACCAATCATCAGTCATTTGTGTCAGTGCAGTACATGTTGAGTGCCCTTCTCTAAAAGCATGCTGAAAGTCTGTTGATCATTTGTTTACAGATAAATAGTATTGTATTTGGTCAAACACCATTTTTTCCAACAGTTTGCTACTGGTCTACTGTTAGAACCAGTAAAGGCCGCTTTAACACTCTTGGGTAGCAGAATTACTTTGTTCTTCCCTCCAGGCCTGAGGACTAAGAATTTCCTCTGGGGCTCAGATTAAAGATATGACAGATAGGAGTGGGTATAGAGTCAGCTACCATCCTCGGTAGCTTTCTATCTAAGTTGTCAATGCCAGGAGGTTTGTCATTATTGATCGATAACAATCATTTCCCAACTCTCCCAAACTAACTTTACAAAATTCAAACTTGAAACGCTCTTCTTTCATTATTTGTTGTTTTTAAATGCATGAATACGATGGCTCACTGTTTGTTGTTGGCATTTCCTTCCTAAGTTTGCCCACTTTGCCAATGACATAATCATTAAAATAATTGGCAACATCAAATGGTTTTGTGATGAATAAGCCATCTGATTCGAATTGCTCTTTCTGCCCATAATTCCATTTAAAGTAAATTTACAGTAAGTCAGCCAGTCAGATGTGCAGCCAGACTTATTAGCCACTCTTTTTGCCCCATCTCTTTCAACCATACAGTTTCCTCATCAATTCATTGAGCCTTAACAGTTCTAACAGTCATTTTCGTAATAGGTGCATGTTTATCAATAATTGGAAAAAACAATTTCATAAATCCATCAAGTGCAGCGTCTGGATGCTCCTTATTAATTGCATCAGACCAACAAATATTTTTAACATCATCCTCATAAGAGTCACAGCAAAATATTTTGTATGATCTCTTATACACTATTTTAGGCCCAGTTTTTGGAATGTTGGCTTTCCTGCATATAGCCACTATATTGTGATCACTGCATCCAATGGGTACGGTTACAACTTTAGTACAAAGTTCTATAGTGTTAGTAAAAATGTGATTGATATGATCCTGGATGATCCTGTTCCTGTAGTGTTTGTAAACATCCTGGTAGGTTGATTAATAACCTGAATCAGATTACAGGCACTGGTTACAGTAATAAGCTTCCTCTTGAACGGACAGCTTGATGAAAACCAGTCAATATTCAGGTCTCCAAGAAAGCAGACCTCTCTGTTTACATCACATACACTATCATGCATTTCACACATATTATTTAGATACTGACTGTTAGCACTTGGTGGCCTATAACAACACCCCAAAAGAAAAGGCTTTAGATGTGCCAAGTGAACCTGCAACCACAACACTTCAATAACAATTGGCATAAGGTTTTCTCTAAGCATTACAGAGATGTGGCTCTGAATATATACAGCAACACCTCCCCCATAAGCATTTATGTCTCTTCTATAAATGTTATATCCTTGTATTGCTACTGCTGTATCATCAAATGAGTTATCTAAGTGAGTCTCAGAAATGGCTAATATATTAATGTTATCTGATGTTAGCAAGTTATTGATTTCATGAACCTTCAGGCGACATATATTAATATGGGCTATTTTCAGCCCTTTCCTGGGTAGCTTATCAGAGATAGACATAATACTGAAAAGAGCAAGCAAAGCTAGAGAAAAATATATACATTCAGCAGTCCATAACCAATTGGTGTGTGTGTGTGTGTGTGTGTGTGTGTGTGTGTGTGTGTGTGTGTGTGTGTGTGTGTGTGTGTGTGTGTGTGTGTGTGTGTGTGTGTGTGTGTGTGTGTGTGTGTGTGTGTGTGTGTGTGTGTGTGTGTGTGTGTGTGTGTGTGTGTGTGTGTGTGTGTGCGTGTGTGTGTGTGTGTGTGTGCATGCGTGTGTGTGTGCTGTGGGGTTGAAGCTACGAACCCATAGGCTTGGCTCTCTCATCTCTTCCAGGCGTCTGGGAAGGTGAACAATGAGCCTGTCATAGCAGATGTCAGCGATGTCCCCACGCGCTCTGACAGCTTTCATGGCTGGGATAAGTTCTTTCCTCTTCTGGCGCACAGCTTCAGGATAGACCTCGTTGAGGAAGATATATGTTCCTCTCAAGTTCTTGGCTCTTTCCAGAACAGCTACCTTGTCCTTGAACTTCAGGAACTTGACCACTATCTGGCCTGTCACCTGGGACGGTGGTGGGTTTTCCAGTCCTGTGGTCATGCTCCACCTCAATCTTCCTGTGGTCCGTCTCCAATTTCTCAGAGATCACTTCACTCACTTTGTCCTCAGACTCCGTCCAGGTCTCATGTGGAGATTCTGCAATTCCATCCGCAACTATGTTGTTCTGCCTTAATTGTCCCTCCAGAAAGTCTCATTTATCCGTCATTGTTATCATGGATTCACATAAAGAACTGATGTCCTCTCTCAACGACTTACAGATTGCTGTCATCTTGCCGTTTTCCTGTTTCAACTCATCGAGCTGACCCTGGGAAAACTGCAAATTGTTATTCAGGTCCTGGACCTCTCTGGTCAGGTCGTTCATTGTTTTACTTGTTGAATCCAACAGTATTTGGACAAAACACGTGAAGCTATTTTCTTGTTGTTGTAACAACTGCTTATACTCTTTTTGTTAGTTTAAAAGATCCTTCACGTGTGATAGAGAGACACTGTCCTCAACGGTACTCCCACAGACTTTGGTCTTTGTCATGGTAGCTAGCAACGCAGGTCCAGACAGGGCAGGTCACAGGGAGGTGACAACAACAAACAGCAGGGATCTAGACAGCCATGAACCCGGAACCATCTGCGGTCCCAGCCACAATGGCTAACCACATCGCGGGCTGCTTTCAAGCCCTCAAGAAAACCCAGCTAAGCCAGCTGCTACGCAAAATGCTACTCATACCCATCCTTGGTCGGCAGGATCACTGGACAGAGACTAGCAGTCCCAGCAACTGATGCCAACTGTGTTGCGGGTTCTGAAAGTTGGATTTCTACTAAGAACTTGCCAATACACTTTCAAAACAACAAACTTTTCAAAACAACAAAACGGAACTCTCCCTCTTTCCGCGTTCAACCGGAAGTGATGTGTAGTGTGTCTCTTATTGCTAGATCAAACCAGAGCAGACTAGATCAGGCCAGAACAGGCTAGAGCAGGCCAGAACAGGCTAGATCAGGCAAGAACAGGCTAGATCAGGCCAGAGCAAACTAGAGCAGGCCAGAGTAGACTAGATCAGAACAGACTAGAGCAGGCCAGAACAGACTGGAGTAGGCCAAAACAGGCTAGATCAGGCCAGAACAGACTAGAGCAGGCCAGAACAGGCTAGATCAGGCCAGAACAGACTAGAGCAGGCCAGAACAGACTAGATCAGGCCAGAACAGGCTAGAGCAGGCCAGAGCAGACTAGATCAGGCCAGAACAGACTAGATCAGGCCAGAACAGACTAGAGCAGGCCATAACAGACTAGAGCAGGCCAGAACAGACTAGATCAGGCCAGAACAGACTAGATCAGGCCAGTAGAGTCTCCTCCCCCAGGGTACCAGACCAGACAGAGCTGTGTGCTGGCTGCTGTGACATTGGCTCTGTAAGGTTACATCTCACTAATGGGATTGTGTTTTCTGAGCATATTTACTACATAACCTCTTTATGCAGTACCATTCAGCAGACAGAGAGGGATCTACTGCTGTGTGTCCTGGGTGGCTTCCAACTACACAGTCACAATAACAGAGTAAGGTTACGCACACTGACAACTTTTCCAATTCTCTCCTCAGGCTCCTCTTGAGGATTCTGATACGATGTAGGACTTGGGCTTTGGTCGTGCACCACATGTCCAGCTTTCACTTCTCTTTTTTTGGTAGCAGGCCTGCCCAAGCGAAAGGCAGAACAACTAGCAAATTATGCCTCTACTGAGGATTCTGATAAGGTAGAGGCTGTGCCACAACATGGATGCTGGGACCAATAGGTTTTGTTGCTTGGTAAAAGGCAAGGCCAAAACACCCGCTGTTCTTTCAGTGGGATGCAATGTTTAGAATGTTTGCCTTAAAAATGTATGATTATGTGCCTCCAGGGCATTTCAGACGGCTGATTGAGGATCTTTTTACAGAAAAATGTGTTTGTTTTCTATGACTGTGTTATTTATCTTTGTTTTGCTTTTCGTACTGTATTTGATGTGTATATTTTTGTCACTACGGTGTTCATCTGTATTTTAAAAACAACAACATTTTCACCTTTATTTAACTAGGCAAGTCAGTGGACAGCCTACACCAGCCAAACCCGGATGACACTGGGCCAATTGTGCGCCGCCCTATGAGACTCCCAATCACAGCCGGTTGTGATACAGCCTGGATTTGAACCAGAGTGTCTGCACTGAGATGTAGTGCCTTAGACCACTCTGCCACTTGGGAGCACAAAATTGCTCTGTAAAAGAGACCTTGGACTCAGCATGACTCCCTGTCAAAATAACGGTTCAATACAAAAAAGAATGTAGAGCAGAAACAGTTCCTAATACTGTTCCTATGTGTGTTTCAGGTGGGGAACCTGGGCCTGCTCTTCATGCTCCTGTTCTTCATCTACGCAGCACTGGGGGTTGAGCTGTTTGGAGAACTGGGTGAGTTGGTAGTGATGGGCTGGAACAAAACCCTGCATACCCAATGGCGCGCCACATTCAGAGTTGTACATATCCAATCCTGTTAGATTACAGAGCCAAGACAGAGTTAAAAAGGGACTTGTAGTGAAGTATCTGGACGCAGCCAGAACCAAGAAGTATCAAGGAGACTAGGCAGGAGAACAATAACACATCAGCTAGGCCTGTTTTCAAACTGTCACACTCTCTCTATGGACTCTAGTCAGGTCTGCTGGAGGTCATCTCTCATCCCATCAGTTTTGAGCAAAGGATTAGAGCCAAATGCAACTGTAGTAAGGAGAGAGATTTGTAAACAATCAGCCAAGACAGCTTTAAGACCCGGAGCAAACAACCACGTCTGCTGTTGTTGGTTGTTGGTTTCTAAGAGGACTGAACAGATAAATGTTCTCTATATAAACTGTTATTTTCTCTTCATGCATCTTTATCTCTCCCTCTGTCCCTTCGTCTATCCCCCTGTTCCCCCCCTCTCTGTATCTATCTTTCTCTATTTGTTTCTCTCTCCCCTTATCTCTCACTCTCTCTTACCTCCCCATCCCTCCCTCCCCCATGTCTCCCTCCCCCATACCTCCCTCCCTCCCTACTCTCCTCTCCCAGTGTGTAACGAGGACTACCCATGTGAGGGGATGAGCCGCCATGCTACCTTTGAGAACTTTGGCATGGCCTTCCTCACTCTGTTCCAGGTCTCCACTGGGGACAACTGGAATGGGATCATGAAGGTATGGATGGACTTCTACATGGTGTTCTATGGAGTGTTTATTACAATAAATGAGATAGTTGATCATCTGATACTTTAACCCAAAATGACTTGGATTACCATGTTTCAATGTGTTGCTATTTGGGTTGTATTATTCAGTTCTCATTTTGATGTCTGTGGTTGGTATTTGGTGCCTGGCTTCTTAGCTGCAGAGAAGTTTCAGAGTAATTACAAGCCCTGTGGCCCTAAGGGCAGACCCCAAGCCTATGTCCTGCTGCTTAGGAAGACCATTCCAATCCTCGTCTCCTTGAGCGCTACCATAACCAGACCTGTCACAGCTCTGTATATCCTCCTTTAAATAGGGGAATGTGTCCCACTCCCATTTCACAGTCGTCGCCCCCCCCCCCCCCCCCCCCCCCCCCACGCTCAACGCATTATGGAGTGTGACAGGGGCGAACCGTAAAAACACCTCAGTGGTTTGTAGAGGTGCGGGTGAGGATCACAGCCGCTACCTCTCAGCTGAAGCGGTGAACTGTAATCACCTCTCTTAGATTACTACTGATGAGACCTTGTGAGCTTTCACTGCCTTTTACCTGGAGATGTGTTGGATGCAAACTGTCTGGAACGAGGGAGGGGGAAGAGAGAACGAGAGTGAATCACCACTGTGCTGACTAGAGAGAGGGGAGGGAGGGATAGAGGGAGGAAGAAGAGGGGAGAGGGGAAGAAGGAAACACTTGAGACTACACAGTGAAAAGGTCAAAACAAATGAGAGAGAACAGACTAGAATCAGCTCATGTCTGGATGTCTTACAGTTAATGTATGACAGGTCAATTTGCTCACAAAAGTCTTACATTGATATCTTTGTTTCAAGTTGGAAAGCTTAACTCTTGTTCATGAAGCTGTTCATTAGAACGTGTTGTTTCTGTATAGTCCCGTATAGTCCTGTGTAGCTCAGATGGTTGTGGGTTCGATTCCCACGGACGACCAGTACGAAAAAGTATTAAAATCTATGCACTCACTAATGTAAGTCGCTCTGCATAAGAGCTTCTGCTAAATGACGTGAATGTAATAATGTCTTAGCAGGACTTCATGGCTTGACCTAACAGACTGCTCCTCCTCACTCCCACCTTCCCTCCCCCTCCCTAGGACACGTTGAGGGAGTGCCCTCCGGACTACGGGCCTGACTACTCCTGCAACCCCAGCCTGCAGTTCATCTCTCCCATGTACTTTGTGTCCTTTGTGTTGACGGCCCAGTTCGTCCTGATTAACGTGGTGGTGGCGGTGTTGATGAAGCACCTGGACGACTCCAACAAGGAGGCCAAGGAGGAGGCGGAGATGGACGCTGAGATTGAGCTGGAGCTGGCCACGGGGGCCCTATGCTGCATGGGGCCGGAGGGAGTCTGTGCAGGAGGGAAAAAAGGGGGAGGAGCAGGGGGAGGAGGTGGAGGAGGAGTGGATAGAGGGATGGGAGTCCCAGGCAGTTCCTCCGGGGGGAATATACATCATCACGTGGCAACGACGCATCCAGGAACACTGCAAGATCCGAACAATCGTGATCCCTACTCTCCTGCACAGGTGAGATGGATGGATGAATATATTTCTGTCCGTATGGGTCTGTCTGTTTCTGTCTATTTGACTTTCTATTTGATATTATAGGAATTACACATATAAACAGTCTGACACACCCGTGTGTAGTGCATAGACGTAAGGTTGAGGTCATTATGACAGGGAGAGAGAGGACAAGAACAAGAAAAGACAGAGGAGACAGAAAGATAATCAGAGACATTTAGTCTCCTTCCCGTTCTGACATCCTCAGTGTTTTAGACTGACAGCCCATCAGTCCTGTTTAACTCAGTTTGTCTGCTGGTTCACTCAACCTTTCATAATGTAATACAAAAGGAGCCAGGGACGATACGAAGAGACAGCGAGAGAGAGATGGGGGAGAGAGAGAGAGAGAGAGAGAGAGAGAGATGGAGAGAGAGAGAGATGGTGAGAGAGAGACGGGGGAGGAGAGAGAGAGAGAGAGAGAGAGAGATGGGGAGAGAGAGACAGGGGGAGGAGAGAGAGAGAGAGAGAGATGGGGAGAGAGAGACAGGGGGGAGGAGAGAGAGAGAGAGACACAGAGAGAGAGAGGGATAGAGAGAGACAGACAGAGAGAGAGAGAGAGAGACAGAGAGAGAGAGAGAGAGAGAGAGAGAGAGAGAGACAGATAGAGAGAGAGATCTTGTCAGCCCGGGTATTCAAATAACAGACATAATCTCTGAACAGGTCATAATGTAGATTCAGTACAATGTCACCGTGACCCATAGTGTGTCTCAAATGGCACCCTATTCCCAATATAGTGCACTACTTTAACCAGGGAATTTGGGTGCCATTTGGGACGTACACTAGAACATGGCCGTGGCCCAGACTACTGCAGAAAAACACAGCTACTCTCATTCAGGGTTCTGTTATTGGTTTCTACAGATGAAAACATCTCGAAGGGGTTTGGATATTATTCCTGGTACCCCTGAAATAGATGCTGATGAAAGAACAATGTGATTTTAGGGAGTTGAAGGGAGAGGGACATTGAAATAAATTTTCATCTAGCTGCACCTTTCACTGTGAATTTGCCTGGCGCTCTCCATCGCCATGGCAACCCTTGCTGTCAGTTTTCTGTGGCGAGGTAGACGAGCAAACACACACTGCACTGTGCATTTTATCACCTTTTCAATTCAAACTCAGGACTTCCGATATTAACCCGTCAGTGTGCAACACACAAACACAAAGCCCTGGAAGACATAAACACGAACAAGCACACACACAGTGAGATTACTAAAAACCTATTCATAATGTAATGGCAAACACAAACAAACACACACACACACGGATGACTCACCGGCTGCCTGCTACGATCTGTTCTACCTTTACAGAACTAAACTTGGCTTTACTGAGGAGCCATTTTTAGCTTTATGTTGGCTGACAGAATAACTTAATAAGAGGGAGGGAGGGAGGGAGGGAGGGAGCTTCTTTGGTCTGCTCTCCTCTCCCCTGGGTGATGTAATCAATTTATTCACTCACAACAGCTACAATTGTGTGTGTGTGTGTGTGTGTGTGTGTGTGTGTGTGTGTGTGTGTGTGTGTGTGTGTGTGTGTGTGTGTGTGTGTGTGTGTGTGTGTGTGTGTGTGTGTGTGTGTGTGTGTGTGTGTGTGTGTGTGTGTGTGGAGGCAGGAATTATTGAGAAAACACACAGAGGAAAATAGAAAGGAGAGTGAGCGACCTGAGGGGGAGGGAAAGGTGGAGAGAGAGAGAAGTAAAGAGGAAAGGTGGAGAGAGAGAGAAGTAAAGAGGAAAGGTGGAGAGAGAGAGAAGTAAAGAGGAAAGGTGGAGAGAGAGAGAAGTAAAGAGGAAAGGTGGAGAGAGAGAGAAGTAAAGAGGAAAGGTGGAGAGAGAGAGAAGTAAAGAGGAGAGGTGGAGAGAGAGAGAAGTAAAGAGGAAAGGTGGAGAGAGAGAGAAGTAAAGAGGAAAGGTGGAGAGAGAGAAGTAAAGAGGAAAGGTGGAGAGAGAGAGGAAGTAAAGAGGAAAGGTGGAGAGAGAGAGAAGTAAAGAGGAAAGGTGGAGAGAGAGAGAAGTAAAGAGGAGAGGTGGAGAGAGAGAAAAGTAAAGAGGAAAGGTGGAGAGAGAGAGAAGTAAAGAGGAAAGGTGGAGAGAGAGAGAAGTAAAGAGGAAAGGTGGAGAGAGAGAGAAGTAAAGAGGAAAGGTGGAGAGAGAGAGAAGTAAAGAGGAAAGGTGGAGAAAGAGAGAAGTAAAGAGGAGAGGTGGAGAGAGAGAAAAGTAAAGAGGAAAGGTGGAGAGAGAGAGAAATAAAGAGGAAAGGTGGAGAGAGAGAGAAGTAAAGAGGAAAGGTGGAGAGAGAGATGTAAAAAGGAAAGGTGAAGAGAGAGAGAGAGGTAAAGAGGAAAGGTGGAGAGAGAGAGAAGTAAAGAGGAAAGGTGGAGAGAGAGAGAAGTAAAGAGGAAAGGTGGAGAGAGAGAGAAATAAAGAGGAAAGGTGGAGAGAGAGAGAAGTAAAGAGGAAAGGTGGAGAGAGAGAGAAGTAAAGAGGAAAGGTGGAGAGAGAGAGAAGTAAAGAGGAAAGGTGGAGAGAGAGAAGTAAAGAGGAAAGTTGGAGAGAGAGAGAAGTAAAGAGGAGAGGTGGAGAGAGAGAGAAGTAAAGAGGAAAGGTGGAGAGAGAGAGAAGTAAAGAGGAAAGGTGGAGAGAGAGAGAAGTAAAGAGGAAAGGTGGAGAGAGAGAGAAGTAAAGAGGAGAGTTTGAGAGAGAGAGAGAAGTAAAGAGGAAAGGTGGAGAGAGAGAGAGAAGTAAAGAGGAAAGGTGGAGAGAGAGAGAAGTAAAGAGGAAAGGTGGAGAGAGAGAGAGAAGTAAAGAGGAGAGGTGATGCTCAGTGATTGGAGGGGAGCTGAAGGAAATGCCCATGATGAGAAATCAATGTTTACTCCTTTAAGGCAATACAATTCACAGCATCACTACGGCAGGTGTTTCCTTTACTGTGACACTTGTAATGGGATTCCAGACCTGGCAGAATGTGTTATATACAGACCCGTGCCTGTTTTATACACAGTATTCTAGTTATTCTAGACCCTGTGGATTCCACTGGTCTTCACTGTTTGTGACAATAAAAAAGACTCGTAGACACACTTCATGTAATATAACAGGCTTTTAAAATTCAATATTGGTGCACAATTTCTACGAAAGGTATGCAAAAAGCACTCTTTTTGTGGAATGACCCATGTAATGATATTGGTGGTGATCTCTCTGTGAGAGAAACAGAGAAAGAGAGACACTCTTTGACATCATCCTTAGCTCTGTGAGAGAAACAGAGAAAGAGAGAGACTCTTTTAGCATCATCCTTAGCTCTGGCGTCTTCCCCAATATTTGGAACCAAGGTCTGATCACCCCAATCCACAAAAGTGGACACAAATTTGACACCAATAACTACTGTGGGATATGCGTCAACAGCAACAGCAGAAAATCCTCTGCATTATCATTAACAGCGAACTCGTACATTTCCTCAGTGAAAACAATGTACTGAACAAATGTCAAATTGGCTTTTTACCAAATTACCGTACAACAAACCATGTATTCATCCTGCACACCCTAATTGACAAACAAAATGGGACAATATAAATATATATAGAGAGAGAGAGAGACAGAGAGAGAGAGACAGAGAGACAGACAGAGAGAGAGAGACAGAGAGACAGAGAGAGAGGAATTAACTGAAGGGCGCATGTTCTCACCAGGTGGCCAACACTATTGTTGTCTAGAAAAATAGAAATGGCCTTATTATCAACCTATTAGGACTCAGCCATAGTCATTCAGGCGTGTGCCTGCGTGGTGGGCGTGTGCCTGCGTGGTGGGCGTGTGCCTGCGTGGTGGGCGTGTGCCTGCGTGGTGGGCGTGTGCCTGCGTGGTGGGCGTGTGCCTGCGTGGTGGGCGTGTGCCTGCGTGGTGGGCGTGTGCCTGCGTGGTGGGCGTGTGCCTGCGTGGTGGGCGTGTGCCTGCGTGGTGGGCGTGTGCCTGCGTGGTGGGCGTGTGCCTGCGTGGTGGGCGTGTGCCTGCGTGGTGGGCGTGTGCCTGCGTGGTGGGCGTGTGCCTGCGTGGTGGGCGTGTGCCTGCGTGGTGGGCGTGTGCCTGCGTGGTGGGCGTGTGCCTGCGTGGTGGGCGTGTGCCTGCGTGGTGGGCGTGTGCCTGCGTGGTGGGCGTGTGCCTGCGTGGTGGGCGTGTGCCTGCGTGGTGGGCGTGTGCCTGCGTGGTGGGTGTGTGCCTGCGTGGTGGGCGTGTGCCTGCGTGGTGGGCGTGTGCCTGCGTGGTGGGCGTGTGCCTGCGTGGTGGGCGTGTGCCTGCGTGCGTGCATGTACATGGGTGTATGTGTTCCTTTGCTATTTCGTAACACAGTCATTCAGGGCCTACTCCAGTGCTGTTCTTAACGACCCACACACACTGAGGAATATCTGGACTCTGTATAGATGTAGTCTATTGTTATATAATGTATAGTGATGGGGAATAAATCGATACAGGTACATATCGGGATATTATCGTATTGATACAGTGCCTTGCGAAAGTATTCGGCCCCCTTGAACTTTGCGACCTTTTGCCACATTACAGGCTTCAAACATAAAGATATAAAACTGTATTTTTTTGTGAAGAATCAACAACAAGTGGGACACAATCATGAAGTGGAACGACATTTATTGGATATTTCAAACTTTTTTAACAAATCAAAAACTGAAAAATTGGGCGTGCAAAATTATTCAGCCCCCTTAAGTTAATACTTTGTAGCGCCACCTTTTGCTGCGATTACAGCTGTAAGTCGCTTGGGGTATGTCTCTATCAGTTTTGCACATCAAGAGACTGACATTTTTTCCCATTCCTCCTTGCAAAACAGCTCGAGCTCAGTGAGGTTGGATCGAGAGCATTTGTGAACAGCAGTTTTCAGTTCTTTCCACAGATTCTCGATTGGATTCAGGTCTGGACTTTGACTTGGCCATTCTAACACCTGGATATGTTTATTTTTGAACCATTCCATTGTAGATTTTGCTTTATGTTTTGGATCATTGTCTTGTTGGAAGACAAATCTCCGTCCCAGTCGCAGGTCTTTTGCAGACTGCATCAGGTTTTCTTCCAGAATGGTCCTGTATTTGGCTCCATCCATCTTCCCATCAATTTTAACCATCTTCCCTGTCCCTGCTGAAGAAAAGCAGGCCCAAACCATGATGCTGCCACCACCATGTTTGACAGTGGGGATGGTGTGTTCAGTGTGATGAGCTGTGTTGCTTTTACGCCAAACATAACGTTTTGCATTGTTGCCAAAAAGTTCAATTTTGGTTTCATCTGACCAGAGCACCTTCTTCCACATGTTTGGTGTGTCTCCCAGGTGGCTTGTGGCAAACTTTAAACAACACTTTTTATGGATATCTTTAAGAAATGTCTTTCTTCTTGCCACTCTTCCATAAAGGCCAGATTTGTGCAATATACAACTGATTGTTGTCCTATGGACAGAGTCTCCCACCTCAGCTGTAGATCTCTGCAGTTCATCCAGAGTGATCATGGGCCTCTTGGCTGCATCTCTGATCAGTCTTCTTCTTGTATGAGCTGAAAGTTTAGAGGGACGGCCAGGTCTTGGTAGATTTGCAGTGGTCTGATAGTCCTTCCATTTCAATATTATCGCTTGCACAGTGCTCCTTGGGATGTTTAAAGCTTGGGAAATCTTTTTGTATCCAAATCCGGCTTTAAACTTCTTCACAACAGTATCTCGGACCTGCCTGGTGTGTTCCTTGTTCTTCATGATGCTCTCTGCGCTTTTAACGGACCTCTGAGACTATCACAGTGCAGGTGCATTTATACGGAGACTTGATTACACACAGGTGGATTGTATTTATCATCATTAGTCATTTAGGTCAACATTGGATCATTCAGAGATCCTCACTGAACTTCTGGAGAGAGTTTGCTGCACTGAAAGTAAAGGGGCTGAATAATTTTGCACGCCCAATATTTCAGTTTTTGATTTGTTAAAAAAGTTTGAAATATCCAATAAATGTCGTTCCACTTCATGATTGTGTCCCACATGTTGTTGATTCTTCACAAAAAAATACAGTTTTATATCTTTATGTTTGAAGCCTGAAATGTGGCAAAAGGTCGCAAAGTTCAAGGGGGCCGAATACTTTCGCAAGGCACTGTATATTGTTTTGGCTGTACCTGCACCAAAACTCCACTCTATTTTTTCCTTCATACCTCGTTCTCCATCTTCTTTTTAAATAGGGAGCCAATTTGTTTTCAGCACTTTTATTTCCATGACTCATCAAAGAAAGCTCATTTTCTCATGTCTCTCTCTTGTCCCTATGCAGCAGATATATGGTGAGCAATATGTTTGGAACATCGGATCGCCAAATAATTACAGTATCGCATCACAATATAGATAGAATCATGAGAAGCGCAATACATATTGTATCAGCACCTAAGTATAGTGATGATATCTTATCTTGAGGTCCCTCCCAGCCATAGTTATATACGTATCCTGTAGATATATTTTATGAGCCAGGTTCATTTTGGTAACGATGAAGGCATAGTTAGACTGAGCAAGGACTATAACCTGTTGCTAATGGCAAACACTTTTAAACAACAGCTGCCTTCCTACATGTAAAACATTGGCTGGTGATTGGCTGTGTATGTGGGTTACTGTATATGTGGGTTAGCAGTGTTAGACAACGGCTGCAGTTTATGTAACTATAACACTGACGGTACACTTTACTAGATTTTTCCATTGCTGAAAAGAAAGAATAAATTGAGCCTGTGGATTTAGCATCCTATGACCCTGTTTCCTTAGTACTGTATGTATTTAGGGTAATGTTTCTTAGTGCTGTATGTATTTAGGGGAATGTTTCTTAGTACTGTATGTATTTAGGGGAATGTGTCTTAGTGCTGTATGTATTTAGGGGAATGTTTCTTAGTACTGTATGTATTTATGGGAATGTTTCTTAGTGCTGTATGTATTTAGGGGAATGTTTCTGAGTGCTGTATGTATTTAGGGGAATGTTTCTTAGTACTGTATGTATTTAGGGGAATGTTTATTAGTACTGTATGTATTTAGGGGAATGTTTCTTAGTGCTGTATGTATTTAGGGGAATGTTTCTTAGTACTGTATGTATTTAGGGGAATGTTTCTTAGTACTGTATGTATTTAGGGGAATGTGTCTTAGTACTGTATGTATTTAGGGGAATGTTTCTTAGTGCTGTATGTATTTAGGGGAATGTTTCTTAGTACTGTATGTATTTAGGGGAATGTGTCTTAGTGCTGTATGTATTTAGGGGAATGTTTCTTAGTGCTGTATGTATTTAGGGGAATGTTTCTTAGTACTGTATGTATTTAGGGGAATGTGTCTTAGTGCTGTATGTATTTAGGGGAATGTTTCTTAGTGCTGTATGTATTTAGGGGAATGTTTCTTAGTGCTGTATGTATTTAGGGGAATGTTTCTTAGTACTGTATGTATTTAGGGGAATGTGTCTTAGTGCTGTATGTATTTAGGGGAATGTTTCTTAGCACTGTATGTATTTAGGGGAATGTTTCTTAGTGCTGTATGTATTTAGGGGAATGTTTCTTAGTACTGTATGTATTTAGGGGAATGTGTCTTAGTGCTGTATGTATTTAGGGGAATGTTTCTTAGTACTGTATGTATTTAGGGGAATGTTTCTTAGTGCTGTATGTATTTAGGGGAATGTTTCTTAGTGCTGTATGTATTTAGGGGAATGTTTCTTAGTACTGTATGTATTTAGGGGAATGTGTCTTAGTGCTGTATGTATTTAGGGGAATGTTTCTTAGTACTGTATGTATTTAGGGGAATGTGTCTTAGTGCTGTATGTATTTAGGGGAATGTTTCTTAGTGCTGTATGTATTTAGGGGAATGTTTCTTAGTACTGTATGTATTTAGGGGAATGTTTCTTAGTGCTGTATGTATTTAGGGTAATGTTTCTTAGTGCTGTATGTATTTAGGGGAATGTTTCTTAGTGCTGTATGTATTTAGGGGAATGTTTCTTAGTACTGTATGTATTTAGGGGAATGTTTCTTAGTGCTGTATGTATTTAGGGGAATGTTTCTTAGTACTGTATGTATTTAGGAGAATGTTTCTTAGTACTGTATGTATTTAGGGGAATGTTTCTTAGTGCTGTATGTATTTAGGGGAATGTTTCTTAGTACTGTATGTATTTAGGAGAATGTTTCTTAGTACTGTATGTATTTAGGGGAATGTTTCTTAGTGCTGTATGTATTTAGGGGAATGTTTCTTAGTGCTGTATGTATTTAGGGGAATGTTTCTTAGTACTGTATGTATTTAGGGGAATGTTTCTTAGTGCTGTATGTATTTAGGGGAATGTTTCTTAGTACTGTATGTATTTAGAGGAATGTTTCTTAGTACTGTATGTATTTAGGGGAATGTTTCTTAGTACTGTATGTATTTAAGATAATGTTTCTTAGTACTGTATGTATTTAGGATAATGTTTCTTAGTACTGTATGTATTTAGGGGAATGTTTCTTAGTACTGTATGTATTTAGGGGAATGTTTCTTAGTGCTGTATGTATTTAGGGGAATGTTTCTTAGTACTGTATGTATTTAGGATAATGTTTCTTAGTACTGTATGTATTTAGGGGAATGTTTCTTAGTACTGTATGTATTTAGGGGAATGTTTCTTAGTGCCTTATGTATTTAGGGGAATGTTTCTTAGTACTGTATGTATTTAGGGGAATGTTTCTTAGTACTGTATGTATTTAGGGGAATGTTTCTTAGTACTGTATGTATTTTGGGGAATGTTTCTTAGTACTGTATGTATTTAGGGGAATGTTTCTGCAGAGAAGAGCACATTTATGGGCCATGTAAGCACAGGTGGATAGTCACTAGATGGGCATGCAAGAATGGACAAGAGCAGTTTGTTAGTGTTTGGAACTTCTGTCCTTTGTGACAAGGCGAAATAGTGACGACTCTATCTCTGCCTGTGTGGTTATCTGGTATTAGTGAATGTCTTTCAACGGCATTTCAGCCAATCAGATTTCAGATTTCTCTGAACGTGTTTTAGAATGGTTTATTGTTATGTAACTGTTAGTGTTTTGGCTATAGGGGAAACAATGAAAGCACCGCTATCAAGGTGCCATTATCAACACAAGGAATTATAGATTTTCTTAGTGAAAATAACACTTGTAGAAATTACAGCAGTTGAGGTAATATGTGGCCAATTCAGTTGCTTTTCTTTTTACTATTTTTCCAGTCAATCTAATTGCACAGAAGAAGTATTACAGAACAACTATTTTGCTGATGAGATTCAAGATAGAAAATCATATAATAAAGTTTAGATAGATTACTACTTCATTGTATTAATGTAATAACAGTCTGCCATCTCATTTAGCTATTGAACATCTAATAGAGACATGTATCAAATCTATCACAGATTTCACTAGGTGTAGGTGTTACTAGGTGTATATATCACTAGGTGTAGATGTCACTAGGTGTAGATGTTACTAGGTGTAGATGTTACTAGGTGTAGATGTTACTAGGTGTAGATATCACTAGGTGTAGATGTCACTAGGTGGAGATATCACTGGTGTAGATGTCACCCGGTGTAGATGTAGCTATGTGTAGATGTCGCTATGTGTAGATGTTACTAGGTGTAGGTGTAACTAGGTGTAGATGTCACTAGGTGTATTTGTTACTAGGTGTAGGTGTTACTAGGTGTAGATGTCACTAGGTGTAGGTGTTACTAGGTGTAGATGTCACTAGGTGTAGGTGTTACTAGGTGTAGATGTTACTAGGTGTAGGTGTAACTAGGTGTAGATGTTACTAGGTATGGTGTAACTAGGTGTAGATGTCACTAGGTGTAGATGTTACTAGGTGTAGATGTTGCTAGGTGTAGGTGTAACTAGGTGTAGATGTTACTAGGTGTTGATGTCACTAGGTGTTGATGTCACTAGGTGTAGATGTCACTAGGTGTAGATTTCGATATGTGTAGATGTCGCTAGGTGTCGATGTCGCTAGGTGTCGATGTCGCTAGGTGTAGGTGTCACTAGGTGTTCAGCCCTATGCTGTGATTCCTCTATGGATTGACCCTTTGTAGCTGTAAGTTAACCCTATAATATATCTACATTGATGTTACCATGTAATAACTGTGTTCCAGGATATGATATAATGAACTATGTAATAACTATGTGTTCCAGGATATGATATAATGAACCATGTAATAACTATGTGTTCCAGGATATGATATAATGAACCATGTAATAACTATGTGTTCCAGGATATGATATAATGAACCATGTAATAACTGTGTTCCAGGATATGATATAATGAACCATGTAATAACTGTGTTCCAGGATATGATATAATGAACCATGTAATAACTATGTGTTCCAGGATATGATATAATGAACCATGTAATAACTGTGTTCCAGGATATGATATAATGAACCATGTAATAACTATGTGTTCCAGGATATGATATAATGAACAATGTAATAACTATGTGTTCCAGGATATGATATTATTAACCAAGTAATAACTGTGTGTTCCAGGAGAGTCAGTGGCTGGACAGTGTGTCTCTGCTGATTAAGGACTCATTTGAAGGAGAGATGCTGATGATTGACAACCTCTCTGGATCTGTCTTCCATCACTACTCATCTACCTCTTCTCCTGTCTGGAAGGACTGTAAGAGCCACCCACAACTAGAGGTAAACACATGAACCATGCATATGTAGACGCACACACACACACACACACACACACACATACACACACACACACACACACACACACACACACACACACACACACACACACACACACACACACACACACACACACACACACTATCCCTGTTGCTAGTTGTGTCCATCACAATGATAAAGTGTAACGGACCACTCTGGAAAGTAATAACTGGGATTTGAACCTCTTCACCTGTCACTCTTCCTCTCTGCCTGACTGCAGATGCTGTCAAGCTATCAATCTGTCATCTCCTCCTCTTTTACATGCTCCACCCATCTCTGATTTATCATGTCATTAAACTATCTCCCTCTTTTTCTCTCTCTATCCTGACGTCTGTGTTTGTCTTCCAGCTATCGTGTGTGTGTGTGTGTGTGTGTGTGTGTGTGTGTGTGTGTGTGTGTGTGTGTGTGTGTGTGTGTGTGTGTGTGTGTGTGTGTGTGTGTGTGTGTGTGTGCGCGCGTGTGTGTGTGTGATTGTTGTGCCCCAGGGCATGGAGCGACAACAGCAACACTGATTCTTATTTAAACCTATGTTAAGGGGACAGTGGGCATGTCTTGGTGCATTAAGACATACACCATATATACAAAAGTATGTGGACATTCCTTAAATTTGTGGATTCGGTTATTTCAGCCACACCTGTTGCCGACAGGTGTATAAAATTTAGCACACAGCCATGTAATATCCATAGACAAACATTGGCAGTAGACTTGCCTCACTGAAGAGCTCGGTGACTTTCAACGTGGAACCGTCATAGGATGCCACCTTTCTAACAAGTCAGTTTGTAAAATGTCTGCCCTGATAGAGCTACCCCAGTAAAGTGTAAGTGCTGTTATTGTGATGTGGAAACGTTTTGGAGCAACAACAGCTCAGCTGCGAAGTGGTAGGCTACACAAGCTCACAGAACGGGACCACCGAGTGCCGAAGTGTGTAACGCGTAAAAATCATCTGTCCTTGGTTGCAACACTCACTACCGAGTTCCAAACTGCCTCTGGAAGCAACGTCAGTACAAGAACTGTTCGTCAGAAACTTAATGAAATGGGTTTCCATGGCCGAGCAACTGCACACGAGCCTAAGATTACCATGCACAATGTCAAGCGTTGGCTGGAGTGGTGTAAAGCTCGCCGACACTGGTGCAGTGGAAAAACGTTATTTGGAGTGATGAGTCACGCTTCACCATTTAGCAGTCTGACGGACGAATCTGGGTTTGGCGGATACCAGGAAAACACTATCTGCCCCAATGCATAGTGCCAACTGTAAAGTTTGGTGGAGGAGGAATTAGGGTCTGGGGCTGTTTTTCATGGTTCGGGCTAGGCCCCTTAGTTCCAATGAAGGGAAATCTTAACACTACGGCATACAATGACATTCTAGACAATTCTGTGAAGTCCCTTTCCTGTTTCAGCATGACAATGCCGCCGTGCACAAAGCGAAGTCCATACAGAAATTGTTTGCAGAGGTTAGTGTGGAAGAACTTGACTGGCCTGCACAGAGCCCTGACCTCAACCCATCGAACACCTTTGGGATGAATAGGAACGCCGACTGCAAGTCAGGCCTAATCGCCCAGCATCATTACCCGACCTCACTAATGTTTTTGTGGCTGAATGGAAACAAGTCCCTGCAGCAATGTTCCGACACCTAGTGGAAAACCTTCCTAGAAGTGGAGGCCGTTATAGCAGCAAAGGGTGGACCAACTATATTAATGCCCATGATTTTGGAATGTTCGACTAGCACGTGTCCACATTCTTTTGGTCATGTAGTGTTTACAGGGTCTGTTTGGAAACAACCCAACAAGGGACTTGTGATAGTTAGGGCCCTAAGCTTCTCCTGACAACATCAGGGGCCTTTATCTCTGTTTCTCTGAACACATTCCATTCTCCCAGTCTATTTTCACCACCTTCTATCTCTCTCTGTCTTGCTCCCTTTTTCTAATTATCCCCCCCTTCCCTACCTCTCTCTCCCCTCCTCCCTCCTTCTCCCCTCCTCCCTCCCGCTCTCCTCTTGCCTCCGGCATACTGCAGTGGTAATTTACTGCTGTATATGAGCCGTGAATCTCTCTTTATGAATCTCTTTGTCTCACTCACCCACAGGCACATGTTCATATAACGGCCCCTCCCTCACCCCATTGGATTTCAATTGTCTCTGGTTTGTGTCCATTCTCTCTCTTAGTTTTAGATAACTTTCTCTCTCTCCTTCACTTTCCCTTTCCCCCTTTTTTTCTCCATCACTCCTTCCACCTCCGTCTCTCTTCCCCTCTCTCTCCCCCTCTCAATCTCTCTCTCCCCCTCTCTCTCCCTCTCTCACTCTCTCTCCCACCCTTCTCTCTCTCTTTCCCCCCTTCTCTCTCTCTCCCTCTCTCTCGCTCCTTCTCCCCCCTCTCTCCTTCTCTCCTCCTCTCTCTCTCTCCCCCTCTACAGCAGATCCGGCTGGCAGAGATAGAGCAGGCATCTCTGAGGTCAGACCAAATGTCAGACAAGTCTTCGTCTCCGGCCCTACCTGATGACCTCAGCCTGGACGACCAGAGTGTCCACCAGCTGCTGGTGCGGGAGGGAAAGGTAGAGATGGAGGGGTTATAAATGGGAAGGGGGTTTTGGAGGACAATGGAGGGGGTTGAGAAGTGGGACTGGGTAGCAGACCTGGGTTCAAATAGTTTTGAGCATGCTTTAACCATCCTGCAGTACCAATAAGACAAGGTCTGCACTTTAGAAAATAAGATGTTAAATACTAGTTGAACCCAAGTCTGAGGATGAGGTGATAGAGGGGGTGGACAGTGGGTGCCCTTGGTCTCCAGTACAGAAAGAATACTTGCGTTCCAATAAAGGAAGCATGGCACAAAGTTCCAGGGGCATAAGAATACATCCTGAATCCTGCTGAAGCTCTAATCTCCTGTACAGAGACCTTCAGGAATTGAAATCCATTCAGTCCACTGCCTCCCCTCTGGACTGTGAGGGCTATCTTCCTCTTTCTCCTCTACTACATCGTTCCTCCCTTTCCTTTACCCCCCTCCGGCAATTACACCTCTGTCTGCCCCATCCCTCGCTATCTTCCTATCATCCCTCCCTGTGCGTTATCCTTCCCTCTAGTTGTTTGATGCTAGTAGGAGTGTGTGGGGGATTGTGTGTTTTATACACATTTTACTATACTTATGTGTCATGGTTCCTCCTGGCACCAGAGGGCGGTCTAGAGACTTTTATTGGACTGTGTCTTATTATTTCATGATTGTTTCCCCTGTAAGAGAGGTGTGTTTTCTGTTGAATTCAGTTTCCTGTATGTTTCCCCTGTGTGAGTTTCGAGTGCTGGTGTTTGTTGTTTTTGGTAAAAAAAAATTCTGTTTCGTTACATTCTCCATTATTCAAGTTAAGTATTTAAGTTTTTCCCAAGACGCTGATTCCTGGTCTGGTTCATTCTCTGCTCATTGGTTCAATTTGCCTCACAAGAATAGTAAGACTTAGCTGTTTGTGTGTGTGTGCGAGCAAGCACGAGAGACAGAAGTAGGCCTTAACCAACTAATGATCCAAATCAGAAAAGAGCTGTTAAATTCTACAACCAACTAAAAGGAAGCGATTCCCAAACCTTCCATAACAAAGGCATCACCGAGATGAACCCGGAGAAGAGTTCCCTTAGTAAACTGGTCCTGGGGCTCTGTTCACAAACAGAGCCCCAGGACAGCAACATAACTAGACCCAACCAAATCAGAAAAAAAAGATAATTACTTGACACATTGGAAAGAACTAACAACAAAAAAACAGAGCAAACTAGAATGCTATTTGGCCCTAAACAAAGAATACACAGTGGCAGAATACCTGACCGCTGTGACTGACCCAAACTTAAGGAAAGCTTTAACAATGTACAGACTCAGTGAGCATAGCCTTGCTATTGAGAAAGGCTGTGAAAGGCAGACCTGGCTCTCAAGAGAAGACAGGCTATGTTGCACACTGCCCACAAAATGAGGTGGAAACTGAGCTGTACTTCCTAACCTCACGCCAAATGTATGACCATATTAGAGACACATATTTCCCTCAGATTACACAGATCCACAAAGAATTTTTAAAACAAATCCAATTTTGATAAACTCCTATATCTATTGGGTGAAATACCACAGTGTGACATCACAGCAGCAAGATACGTGACCTGTTGCCACAAGAAAAAGGCAACCAGTGCAGAACAAAGACCATTGTAAATACAACCCATATTTATGTTTATTTATTTTTCCTTTTCTACTTTAACTATTTGCACATAATGTGACATTTGTAATGTCTTTATTCTTTTGGAACTTTTGTGAGTGTAATGTGTACTGTTAATTTTTATTGTTTATTTCACTTTTGTTTATTATCTAGTTCACTTGCTTTGGCAATGTTAACATGTGTTTCTCATGCCAATAAAGTCCTTAAATTGAAATGAATTGAGAGACCGAGACCTTCCGGCTGTGTCCAGATAGCACACATGGCTACCAGGGTTGATGTGGGCCATAATCAGTCATCTAGAAGGGATTTGAATCAGAAGTGCTCATAGCTGATAGTAATATCCAGATGAAGGTCCTAGGGAATCACTTTTAGCGTGTATTTTATTACACTTTTATCTGAACCAGGAAGTCCATTGCAGATAAAGAATCTCTCTAGATAAAAGAGACTCCTTCTTTTCCTCAGAGACTAAGTGTGTATGCTAGCAGGCTAGGAGCTTGGACGCTAGCCGGCACTCCCTTCAGTAATAATGAAGTGCAGTACTGCACCCTATTATGCCCCACTCCACATTTAATTATAATAACAGACAACATAAACAGGTACAGTGTGTGTCAACATGTGTGTTTTCTCCCCTCAGGAGGAGAGGGGCAGTGACTCCCAGGGTTCAGAGGAGGCTGGCGGAAGAGGGGACTCCTTGACCCAGGCCCAGACAGGGGGGTCGAGGCACTGCAGGGCCCACAGTTCAGTAGCCGAGGAGGGGGCTCCACTCCTGGTGGAGGTGGGGGTCCATCAGAGACACAAGACCCCATCCCACCACAGCCCTGGTGAGTCCAGTCATACCCTCTGCTCCAGCCTTTCCAGCCTAATGTGTATTGCTGTATATGTGTGTGTATATCAGCCATTGAATTAGTCCATATATATATATATATATTTATATATACATATTATATATATATATATATATATATATATATATATATATATATATATATATATATATATATATATATATATGGACTAATTCAATGGCTTGCAAAAGTATTCACCCACCCTTGGAATTATTCCTATTTTGTTGCCTTACAACCTGGAATTAAAATATATTTTTGGGGGGGTTGTATCTTTTGATTTACACAACATGCAACACCTTGAAGATGCAAAATATGTTTTATTGTGAAACATATAAGAAATTAGACAAAAAAACTGAAAACTTGAGCGTGATTAACTTTTCACCCCTCCCAAAGTCAATACTTTGCAGAGTCACCTTTTGCAGCAATTACAGCTGCAAGTCTCTTGGGGTATGTCTCTATAAGCTTTACACATCTAGCCACTGGGATTTTTGCCCATTCTTCAAGGAAAAACTGCTCCAGCTTCTTCAAGTTGGATCGGTTCCGCTGTACAGCAATCTTTAAGTCATACCACAGGTTCTCAATTGGATTGAGGTCTAGGCTTTGACAAGGCCATTTAAATGTTTCCCCTTAAACCACTCGAGTGTTGCTTTATCAGTATGCTTAGGGTCATTGTCCTGCTGGAAGGTGAACCTCTGTCCCAGTCTGAAATCTCTGGAAGACTGAAACAGGTTTCCCTCAAGAATTTCCCTGTATTTAGCGCCATCCATCATTCCCTCAATTCTGACCAGTTTCCCAGTCCCTGTCGATGAAAAACATCCCCACAGCATGATACTGCCACCTCCATGGGATGGTGTTCTCGGGGTGATGAGGTGTTGGGTTTGCGCCAGACATAGCATTTTTCTTGATGGCCAAAAAGCTCAATTTTGGTCTCATCTGACCAGAGTACCTTCTTACATATGTTTGGGAAGCCTCCCACATGCCTTTTGGCGAACACCAAACATGTTTGCTTATTTCTTCTTTAAGCAATGGCTTTTTTTGGCCACTCTTCCATAAAGCCCAGCTCTGTGGAGTGTATGGCTTAAAGTGGTCCTATGGACAGGTACTCCAATCTCCGCTGTGGAGTTTGCAAATCCTTCAGGGTTATCTTTGGTCTCTTTGTTGCCTCTCTGATTAATGCGCTCTTTGCCTGGTCCGTGAGTGTTTGTGAGCGGCCCTCTCTTGGCAGGTTTGTTGTGGTGCCATATTCTTTCCATTTTTTAATAATGGGTTTAATGGTGCTCAGTGGAATGTTTAAAGTTTCTGATATTTTTTTATACCCAACCCTGATCTGTGCTTCTACAACTTTGTCCTTGATCTGTTTGGAAAGCTCCTTGGTCTTCATTGTGCCGCTTGCTTGGTGTTGCCCCTTGCTTAGTGCTGTTGCAGACTCTAGGCCTTTCAGAACAGGTGCTGAGATATGCTGAGATCATGTGACAGATTATGTGACACTTAGATTGCACACAGGTGGACTTTATTTAACTAATTAAATGACTTCTGAAGGTAATTGGTTGCACCAGATCTTATTTAGGGGTTTCATAGCAAAGGGGGGAAGACATATGCACGCACCACTTTTCTGTTTAAAATATTTAAAAAAGAATGAAACAACCTTTTTTTTCACCACTTTTGACTATTTTGTGTAAATCCAAATAAAATCAATTTAAATTACAGGCTGTAATGCAACAAAATAGGGAAAATGCCAAGGGCGATGAATACCTTTGCAAGGCACTGTAAAGTATATCTTATGTTTTCACATTATTGAGCCAAACCTGCAATAAAATCTTTAAATCGGTGTATGCAACCAATAAACGTTTATTTGATTTGAACTGAGCTGAGCTAAGCTGAGCTGTACATAGCCAGCCCATCACAGTGCAGGTTGGTCCTACACTCTTAGAAAAAAGGGATCCAAAACGGGTCTTCAGCTGTCCCAATTAGAGGTCGACCGATTAATCGGAATGGCCGATTAATTAGGGTCGATTTCAAGTTTTCACAACAATAAGCCAAGGTAAGTTGCTAGCTAGCATTAAACTTATCTTATAAAAACAATCATTCATAATCACTAGTTAACTACACCTGGTTGATGATATTACTAGATATTATCTAGCGTGTCCTGCGTTGCATATAATCTGACTGAGCATATAAGTATCTAAGTATCTGACTGAGTGGTGGTAGGCAGAAGCAGGCTCGTAAACATTCATTAAAACAGCACTTTTGTGCGTTTTGACAGCAGCTCTTCGTTGTGCGTCAAGCATTGCGCTGTTTATGACTTCAAGCTTATCAACTTCCGAGATGAGGCCCGTGTAACCGAAGTGAAATGGCTAGCTAGTTAGCGCGCGCTAATTGTCGTTGTGTTGCTGGTTCGAGCCCAGGGAGGAGCGAGGAGAGGGACGGAAGCTATACTGTTACACTGGCAATACTAAAGTGCCTATAAGAGCATCCAATAGTCAAAGGTTAATGAAAGACAAATGGTATAGAGGGAAATAGTCCTATGATTCCTATAATAACTACAACCCAAAACTTCTTACCTGGGAATATTGAAGACTCATGTTAAAAGGAACCACCAGCTTTCATATGTTCTCATGTTCTGAGCAAGGAACTGAAACGTTAGCTTTCTTACATGGCACATATTGCACTTTTACTTTCTTCTCCAACACTTTGTTTTTGCATGATTTAAACCAAATTGAACATGTTTCATTATTTACTTGAGGCTAAATTGATTTTATTGATGTATTATATTAAGTTAAAATAAGTGTTCATTCAGTATTGTTGTAATTGTCATTATTACAAATACATTTAAAAAAATCGGCCGATTAATCGCTATCGTTTTTTTGGTCTTCCAATAATCGGTATCGGCATTGAAAAATCATAATCGGTCGACCTCTAGTCCCAATAGGATAACCCTCTTTGGTTCCAGGTAGAACCGTTTTTGGTTCCAGGTAGAACTCATATGGGTTCCATGTAGAACCCTGTGGGGAAAGTGTTCTACATGGAATCCAATAGGGTTCTACCTGGAACCAAATATGTACTACTTGGGAACAAAAAGGGTTCTTCAAACGGTTCTCCTTTGGGGACAGCTGAAAGAACCCTTTTGGTTCTAGATAGCAGTTTGTTTATTTCTTGAAGAGTGTATTCATGGGTTGCACCTCCGTCGCTCGGTTGCATCATGACATTGTTATGAACGTTCTCAAGCCGCTCTCTGCCATAGTGGTGCCCGAAAGTCGAATGATGCCCAGTCATTCTGAAAGGGGCCTAATGACTGTTTAATCTAAATTACACTATAGTGGCCTGGAAATACTATGACGTTGCTACAGAAGGCAAATAATTAGTAGGAAACATCTTTGCCATCATTATCATGTCGTAAAGTGTACTTTAGAGAGATGGCAATGTTGCCATTAGCTAGCGACGTTAGCTAGCTAAAATCCGGTCCTGGCCCTGCAATTTTAGCTAGTTATCTAAAGTTATACTGCATCTTAAGTCAATCTGGCAACATCATAATGATGACAACAGGTTTTCCTACTAATTAGTTGCTTCCTTTTGAAATGCCATCTTGTTTCCAAACCACTATAATGCACTTTAGACTAAATCTTCATTCATCTTCATTAGCTCCAATTGACAATGTATTAAGTAAAACATTCAGTCGGAACCAGGCCCTGAATAGAATCTTCAGAACAGCATTGTAATGCAATGTGCAATCCATGAATAGAGTGAATCAGACATCACAGTACAGTACAGTGGCAATGTTGCTCTCCCTGGAATGATGTGCATTATTTGCATGGTCTTTGTCAGTCTAATCATCAATATCAGTAATGACTGTTTATCCCTACAGGCTAAATGGATTGTATTTATGTGGTGTTTCACTCGGGATCTAGATGGAATAGTATATTTGCCTTACAGCCTTTCTCTCTGTCTCCAGGTGGCACCTCCTGCAGTAGCACTAAGGCAGGAGAAGGATCAGATGAGGGAGGAAGAGGAGGAGGAAGAGTAGGGGCGGCCAGTGCCTCTGGTTCTCCTGCTCTTATCCGTCTGCCAGCGGAGTTCTTCCACCCCGTGGCAGCAGCGGCCCTGCCGGCGCCCCCCAGGGCCAGAGTAGGGCGGCCCTCACGGGGCCTCAGACTCACCTCCCCGGCCTCCTGGTCCTCCCTGCGCTCCCAAGGAGCCCACAGCCGGGTGCTCTGCACGCAGGTAAGACCAGGCCTACTGTATGTACTGTATGTACTGTATGTAACAGATACCAACACACTGAATAATGTCATTCCTGTAGGGTCTAATGTTAGATCGAGAAATGTATACAAACCTCAGGCTTCCCTCTGATTGGCAAATGTATGTGTCCACCCCCTTGTTATCTTTAATGAGTGTCCGCCACACTGTTTGGTGCTGTTATGACCCTTTTGTGTTGTACACTGCCACCAGAGCAACCAACAGACTGTACAGTACACATTGCACAGCCTACAGTGTAGTCAGTCAAACATTGACTCTAATGTTGTTATTTATTACAATATCTCACTCCACATCTCCACCCTGCCCCTCTCGCTCTGCCCTCAGTGCCCGTCCCATAGTGACTCGTCTCTGGCCAAGGGGAGCTCCGATGGCAGCCTCCAGACCACCCTAGAGGAAGGACTCAGCTTCAGTGTTTCGCCCCCTCAAGACCTGGTGTCCCCCCTCCCTCCTCTACCCCTGCTCTGCCCCCTGCTCCCTGAGGACCCCACCAGCTGCCCAGCAGGCCAGACTCTGAGACCGCGGCCCAGCCCCTCGTCAGGCCCTGCCCTCACCCTCCAGGCCACTCGGGGCCACCAGCGGAGCCAGAGCAGCGGCAGGGGTAGCATCAGCCCCGGCTACACCCGGGAAGACTCCATGGACCCCGTTCCATGTGACCTGGAGGACCTGGGCATCGGGATCAGTTTGTCTATCGGGGGGTGTGGCTCCAGCCAGGCGGGCAACAGCGAACACTTGTCGGAGACGCTAAGCAGTCTGTCGCTCACATCGTTGCTCTCGCCCGCCTCCCTGGCACCCCCGGGGGTGAAGAAATGCAACAGCACTGGGAGCTTGAATCAGAGGGCGAGGAGGGGGGAGGGGAGACAGATCCTAGGGTTGGAGTTGGACCACCAGGGCTTCCTGGCCAACCCTTGGGGAGAGAGTGGGGGAGGCAGAGGAGAGGAGGGACAGTTGGGAGAGGCGCCGGACCTCAAGGGGAAAAGCTCAAGCCAAACAACAGTAGGGTCCTGTAGTAAAAACAGATGAAGCCTGAATCCCTTGTTGTCTACTACAGCTCCTATTAGGATTCATCAACCCCTTACTGTTCCTCTCCGTCCCCCTCAGGCAGAGAGAAGTTTGACGTTTTTGACAACGTGTGATGTAATCCAGTGAATTCCTATAACCAAACCCCTCCCTCTCGCTCTATAAATATTTGTTTATGACCCCCCCCCTGTCCCATTTTGTGCTACCCTGTGGCAGTGGTTCAGGTGTGGAGGGTCAGAGATCAAACGGTGGAAGGTTAAAGGGGATTACAGGTGTGACACCTGTGGTGGGGGTGTGGGGGGCTGGGATGGACCCCCCATCATACCCCTGTGGAGGAGAAGGACCCCCAGAGGTGGAGACAGACCAGGAGGGCTGCATCATCATATCAGGGAGATATACATAGAAGATGTAGCCAGAGACAAGCTGAGACAGAGATGTAACGAGAACATTTTGTCTGAACGTCGTTCCTGTTTTCCTGTTTGTTTTCATTTTTTCTTCGGCTTCACAGAAGTTTAAAATGCAAAAATAGAATATCTAACAAAACTGAGCTGATCAAGCCAACAGATTTGATTTATTTTTCGGTGTGGCTGTAAATCACAGTGTAGTAGGAGGCTGTATGTACGTTGCAGTGTAGAATGAGCCTGAATGTACGTCACGGTGTAGGAGGGCTGAAGCCAGATCTGTTGTGGTAGACGGAGGCTACAGGTCCTTGTGTGTGGAGTGGAAGAGGGGTGAGGAGGTCTAGGTTGAACAGAGGTAGTGTAGAGGTCACCTGAGAAGGAGTTGTTATAGTGGAAGAGCTGAGACTTAGGTAGCAAAAGCATGCGTTAACTTATCATCACCATCACCTAACCCCTTCCCTCCATCGGTACTTTTCACGAAGGAGTGTGTGTGTGTGTGTGTGTGTGTGTGTGTGTGTGTGTGTGTGTGTGTGGGTGTGGGTGTGTGTGTGTGTGATAGTACAACAGGAAAAAGAGAGACAGAGAGATAGAGACCATACTAAGATCCCACTCCTGCATGCAACAGTTTGTGAAATAGGCTCTTTTATCCCAACGTCACTCACTCAGAGAGAAGGACAGGGAGTGAATGAGAGAGACAGGACAGCCTGCTATATCCACTCACAGTAGCAAAGCATCTCTGTCAAAGACACTGACCCTCTTGAGACAAACAACCTGAGGAGACGAGACGAGCACCATTCACTCTGGGAGATGAAAACTTCACACCTGCATACAGTTGCTTCACAATGGAAGGTGTGTGAAATTCAAACCTGTCACTTCTTTCTCTTTGTCACTTTGCCAAAGTAAGAAAGGAAGAATATATCCGAGATATGAATTCCAGACCAATAGAACCTCCTAGAAGATGGAGGCGGTTTGCCTGCATGATGGAATTATTGCATTTTACCCAAGAGTTTTAATATATATACCGAAGTGTATCAAGATGTCAATGTTGAGATGATAATTATAAAGTGGTTTCTATTCCAATATTTTTTTAGAATACAGAATAGGAGCGTGACAGTGTTGTCATGACTTTGTCCTTAACCTATACCTTACCCGTACGATTTCTCGTATAACTTATTGTCGAAAACCATTTGTCTGCAAGTGGCTTTCAGTTTTATAATGTGGGGTTAAAAATATATCATTTTTATTATTAAAAGTGTGTGGAGAGAACAACCAAGCAAAAAAATGTAAATAAGCTCTGTGCGCTGAAGAAAAAGTTCCCTTGGGGACACGTAACTTTGGGAATTTCGGTTCCTCCTGGAATTTTGGATTTTGGAATCCCAAATGAAGACCAAAGGAGGGAAGGGCCATAATTTCGCAGCACAGGAGAACATTTCCTAATCACAGACATTCCCGGGACGAACAGGGAACGTTGTCGCTTAGCTTAGCCTCCTATGCTAACACCAAGATGAAAAAACATTGCTGATCTTTTTGAAAGCTTTAATTTGAGTGTCATACCAATACATGATGACATATCTAATTATTGACACATCAATGTTCCTTAGCATGGTTATGGGATTGCAATAGGATGCTTCTCCTTGTTTAAAAGATACGCAATTCACTCACCCCCTCTATCTCTCTCTCTAACACACATCTGTAGTAGCAAACCCTAGTTTTGATATCAAGCTGTCACTGTAACGATGAATAAACATTGCATCTTTTCCCAACCTTTTGGTATGCCACTCAGTACATCTGAGATGAAGTGGCCATCTTAGCCTGACCTAGAATACACTTTTGTATCCCTGGTGGGGTTTTTTGGGGGGAGGGTTCTCATTGAGGTGATGAGCAAAGTTCGGTTTGACCTGTTTAATGAACTTCATTGAAATTTAATTGAATCACTGGTGATTGTCTTTAACATGTTTGGAACATGTGGGATATCAGTGAGTGATTATTGCTATGGGTTGTCTGTTACTGTAACTTCAGGAGATGCCACTTTATTATTATAGTCCACACCTGGACCGTCTTGGTTAATGGTGGTGGGAATAGGTAGAAGCTGCCCCTAACCACTGATACAAGGTCAGATATTAGTTCATCCCCTTAATCTTTAAGGTTAGAATAAAGGGTTGGGTAATCTGATTCTAGATCTGTGGTTAGGGGCGACCTCAACCTCCAGGTGTAAAACATGAGCGTGTGGGTTGACAGGAACCATAACGTGACCTTGAAGGGCTGTTTTAGCTTCAAAGATGTTCTCATAAATGACCAGATAAATCTCTAAGTCAATGACTATGGCATCAAAGGTAAGCCTAACGGCACAGCAATAAATGTTCTTATGTGTTTGCCCTGAGTACATGATGTCATAGTAGTTCTTATCTCACCACAGTATAATTGTAGCCTGTTGTATCATGTCCTTTTTCTGAGAAAACAATAATGTCATTGTGGAGTTTTTCTGCCTTCTGAACTAACAGCCACTAACAGAATACATTTCTGACTTTCCGGAGACCAATCAGGAGAGAGCTGGGCTGCCATTGGATCAGATGAACACGAGGTAATTTAGAACTCTGGGTCGAGAGATCAAACCACTAGAGAATAAAGTGTACATATGTCAACAGAGGAATAACCAGTGAGATGGTACAGTACTTTAACACACAACATGCTGCAATGGACAGTGCCTGGTGTTGAGGTGTGTAACCTACAATATAAATCTGTACATAATTTTTAATGTATGCTATGTTATCAACAATAATGACAACACCTAAAAAACATGCAGTTTGTTGAGACTAAAAGCATACAACCAATCAAAACTTAAATTTTACATGATAGATCCACAGATACAATTGATATTGTATCATGGAATGTGAAGGGAATGAACAAGCCAATGAAGATCCACAAAATATCACACAGTGGGCCATGGACTTTTCCACATGTGCAGGGTTCAGAGAGAAACTAGTATTGACAGGAAGCATTTCCCTGAATTTTTTTAACCTTTATTTAACCAGGAAGGGCTCATTGAGATTAAAATGTCTTTTTCAAGAGCGCCCTGGGCAAGATAGGCAGCACCAAGTCATTACAAAAAAAATACAGAAAGACAACATGAAAAACTACAAATAATCTAGTAAAAACCATTGAATTCACAAGAGTATAAAACAGCAAATTAAAAACATTGACAGGTCAGGGAATCAGCCTCAAAATCCTTCATCAGTGATTTAAAAACACCAATCGGGACAAGTTCTTCCAGTTTAAAAACGTTTTGTAAGGTGTTCCAAGACGATGGCGCAGAGTACATAAAAGCCCTTTTACCAAATTCAGTTCGGACATTTGGAACAGTTAGCAGGATAAAGTCCAGCGAACGAAGAGAGTACCCACCACATTTATGAACAATAAAAATGCACAAATAAAAAGGTAGTAAATCCAAAATGGCTTTGGAAATAAACTGAGCCTACGAGTGACTAGAGAAGGCCAGCCAACCCTGGTATACAAAGTGCAGTGGTGCGTAAGGGTTTTGTAGTTTTAAATAAATCTCAGTGCCATGGTAAAGAGTGTCAATTGATCTCAAACACTGAGCGGAAGCATTCATATATAAAATATCCCCATAGTCTAGTAAAGGCATAAATGTAGCTGACACTAGCCTCCTGGCTTCAAAAGAAAAACAGGCCTATTCCTAAAATAAAATCCCAATTTCAGCTTCAATTGTTTTGTAAGTTGTTGAATATGCAATTTAAAAGAGAGGCCGTCATCAATTAAAATTCCAAGATATTTATGAGGTTACAACCTCAATCTCCTTGCCCTGACAGGTAGTAATAGGTGAAAGGTTCAGAGGTCTATTTCTTGCATTATAAAACACCATTAGTTTAGTTTTGTCAGTATTGAGGATAAGCTTCAATTGACACAAGGTATGTTGAACAGTATAAAAAGCAGTTTGCATGTTCTGGAAAGCTTTTGTAAGAGACGAGCCACAACAGTAAATAACAGTATCATCAGCATTAAAATGAAGTTGTGCATTTTGGACATTTTTGTCTAAATAATTTATATAAATAGTGAATAAGAGAGGAGCAAGTACAGAGCCTTGGGGCACACCATTCAAGACAGACAATTTAACAGACATAAGCCCGTCAAATTGAGTGCACTGAGTTCTATCAGACAGATAGTTAGCAAACCATGCAACTGCATGCTCCGAAAGACCTTCACTCGACAATCTCTGCCTTAGTATAGCATGATCTACTGTATCAAAAGCCAGAGAGATCAATAAAAAGTGAGACACAGTGCTGTTTTTTGTCAAGGGCTTCAGTGATATAATTTAAAACCTTCATGGCTGCTGTAATTGTGCTATTCTTCTTCCTGAAGCCTGATTGGTACATTGATAAAATAGAGTTAGTAAATAAAAACTATTTTAGCTGTTCACTTACAAGGGTTTCAAGTATTTTCACCAGGGATGACAGCTTTGAGATTGGCCTATAATTATTTAAAAGAGTTGGATCTCCCCCTTTTAAAAGTGGTAGGACAAATGCTGATTTGCAGATCTTTGGAATTTCATTACATTCCAGGGTTAGATTGAACAGATATGTAAGTGGTTCAGCTATGAAATCAGCTGCCAGATTTAAAAAGCAGGGATCCAAAAGATCAGGACCTGCAGGCTTTCTCTGATTTAAGGATTTCAGGGCTTTGTGTATCACCTGCACTGAGAATGGCAAAAAAGCTAAAAGTTTGACCAGCTTTCACTGGTTCATCCACACAGGGCTGTACAGAGACAGAGGACACTGAATCAAACAGCCTACCAGATGATACAAAGTGCTCATTGAAACAATTCAGCATTTCAGTTTTGTCATATATAGCAACAGAGTCCTTCAAAACACATGACGGTAATTTATTAACATTACTGTTACCAGACATATACTTAATAGCCTTCCAAAACTTTTTAGGGTCATTCAGGTTATCAGTGGTAACAGACATAAAATATTCAGACTTGGCCTTCCTGAGAAGAAAATAACACTTGTTTCGTAACTGCCTAAAAATAAGCCAATCAGCATCAGAACATGATTTCCTTGCTTTAGCCCAGGCTAGATTACGGTCGCGAATAATACAAGACAGCTCAGAAGAAAACCATGGATTATCCCGCCCTTTAACCCTGAACCTGCGAAATGGGGCATGTTTGTTTACAATTTGGGGAAAACCATCATGAAAGAATTTCCAGGCAGTTTCCACATCAGGGATATGCTCAATCTTGCTCCAGTCAAAATAAAGCAAATCATGAAAGAAAGCCTGCTCATTAAAACGCTTAACATTTCTCTTACGAATAAAACGTGGGTTTGTCTTTGGAACCTTAGTATTTCTAACAGCAACAACAGCACAATGGTCACTTAAATCATTACAAAAAACACCAACCGCAGAATATTTATGTGGAACATTTGTCAATATCAAATCAATCAGGGTAGATTTATCTGGGCATTTAAGAATTGGGCGAGTGGGTGAGTTAATCAACTGGGTAAGATTCATCGAATTACAAAACATTTTTAAATCATCAGACACCGGCTTTAACCAACACCAGTTGAGATCACCAATCAAGATCATTTCACTGTAAAGAAGTTTAGACATAAGGTGCGTCAAAGAAGAAAATGCATCACCGAGAGCAGAGGGGGGTCTATAACAGCCAATCACAGTTATAGAGAGGCCCTTTGAAACCTTAATATTCAAAGCAAGAAATTCCAACTGTTTACAAATAGTTTCAGACTTTGCCACACTTACATGGAATTTAGATTTTGCATATATAGCCACACCCCCACCGTTCTTATCCCGATCAGTGCGATAAACATTGTAACCACATATACAAATATCCTTATCAAAAACAGACTTGCTGTTTTAATCTGACGTGCTCCAGTTCTGCACACAACAGCAGAAAAGTATTAGCTAGTACAGTCGCTATAATATATTAGTCTGAGATAGTGACCTCACTTTGTGACTGCTTTGATTCAGGGGAAGTAGAATACATACACACCATATCTGACCAGGTCTAGAGCAGGGCTGCCCAACCCTCTTCCTGGAGATCTACCGTCCTGTGGGTTTACAGCCCAACCCTCTTCCTGGAGATCTACTGTCCGAAGGGCCTGTTTCCAGAGGTCCGGACAACAGGCCCTTCGATTTGACACACTGAACTCTATCTGAGAAGTAGTTGGTAAACCAAGCGAGGCAGTCATTTGAGAAACCAAGGCTGTTGAATCTGCCGATAAGAATGCTGTGATTGACAGAGTCGAAAGCCTTGGCCAGGTCGATGAAGACAGCTGCACAGTATTGTCTTTTATCGATGGTGGTTATGATATTGTTTAGGACCTTGAGCATGGCTGAGGTGCACCCATGACCAGTTTGGAAACCAGATTGCATACCGGAGATGGTACGGTGGGATTCGAAATGGTTGGTGATCTGTTTGCTTACTTGGATTTGGAAGACTTTAGAAAAGCAGGGTAGGATAGATATACTGTAACAGTTCGGGTCTAGAGTGTTTCCCTCTTTGAAGAGGGGGATAACCGCGGCAGCTTTCCAATCTTTAGGGATATCAGATGACACGAAAGAGAGGTTGAACAGGCTAGTAATAGGGGTTGCAACAATTGCGGCAGATAATTTTAGAAAGAGGGGGTCCAGATTGTCTAGTCCAGCAGATTTGTAGGGGTCCAGATTTTGCAGCTCTTTCAGAACATCAACTATCTGGATTTGAGTGAAGGAGAAATGGGGGAGGCTTGGGCAATTTGCTGTGGGGGGCACAGTGCTGTTGACCGGGGTAGGGGTAGCCAGGTGGAAAGCATGGCCAGCCGTAGAAAAATGCTAATTGAAATTCTCGATTATCATAGATTATCGGTAGTGACAGTGTTTCCTAGCCTCAGTGCAGTGTGTAGCTGGGAGGAGGTGCTCTTATTCTCCATGGACTTTACAGTGTCCCAGAACTTTTTGGAGTTTGTGCTACAGGATGCAAATTTCTGTTTGAAAAGGTTAGCCTTTGCTTTCCTAACTGCCTGTGTATTTGGTTCCTAACTTCCCTGAAATGTTGCATATCGCAGGGGCTATTTGATGCTATTGCAGTACGCCACAGGATGTTTTTGTGCTGGTCAAGGGCAGTCAAGTCTGGAGTGAACCAAGGGCTGTTCTTAGTTCTACATTTTTTGAATGGAGAATGCTTATTTAAGATGGTGAGGAAAGCACTTTTAAAGAATAACCAGGCATCCTCTACTGACGGAATGAGGTCAATATCCTTCCAGGATACCCGGGCCAGGTTGATTAGAAAGGCCTGCTCGCTGAAGTGTTTTAGGGAGTGTTTGACAGTGATGTGGGGTGCTTGTTTGACCGTGGACCCATTACGGACACAGGCAATGAGGCTGTGATCGCTGAGATCCTGGTTGAAGACATCAGAGGTGTATTTAGAGGGCAGGTTGGTCAGGATGATATCTATGAGAGTGCCCTTGTTTACGGATTTAGGGTTGTACCTGGTAGGTTCCTTGATAATTTGTGTGAGATTGAGGGCATCTAGCTTAGATTGTAGGGTGGCTGGGGTGTTAAGCATATCCCAGTTTAGGTCACCTAACAGTAAAAACTCTGAAGATAAATGGGGGGCAATTAATTCACATATGGTTTCCAGGGCACAGATGGGGGCTGAGGGGGGTCTATAACAAGTGGCAACAGTGAGAGACTTATTTCTGGAAAGGTGGATTTTTAAAAGTAGAAGCTCGAACTGTTTGGGCACAGACCTGGATAACATGACAGAACTCTGCAGACTACCTCTGCAGTAGATTGCAACTCCAACCTCTTTGGCAGTTATATCTTGGCGGAAAATGTTGTAGTTTGGGATGGACATTTCTAAATTGTTGGTTGCCTTCCTGAGCCAGGATTCAGACACGGCTAGGACATCAGGGTTGGCGGAGTGTGCTAAAGCAGTGAATAAAATAAATGTATGGAGAAGGCTCCTGATGTTAACATGCATGAAACCAAGGCTTTTACGGTTACAAAAGTCAACAAATGATAGCGCCTGGGGAATAGGAGTGGAACTGGGGGCTGCAGGGCCTGGGTTAACCTCTACATCACCAGAGGAACAGGAGGAGTAGGATAAAGGTACGGCTAAAGGCTATGAGAACTGGTTGTCCCGTGCGTTGGGGACAGAGAATAAAAGGAGCAGATTTCTGGGCGTGGTAGAATAGATTCAGGGCATAATGTACAGACAATGGTATGGTAGGATGTGAGTACAGTGGATGTAAACCTAGGCGTTGAGTGACGATGAGAGAGGTTTCGTCTCTGGAGGCACAAGTTAAGCCAGATGAGGTCTCCGCTTTTGTGTGGGGTGGGACAAAAGAGCTATCTACGACATGTTGAATGGGACTGAGGGCTCTACAGTGAAATAAAACAATAAGAACTAGCCAAGACAGCAGTAGACAAGGCATATTTACATTGGAGAGAGGCATAAACCAATCATAGGTGTTGATCAGGAGAGCTAAGACAACAACAGGTAAATGGTGATGAATGGGCAGAGCGGGTCAGTTAGGTACAAACGGGACCTGAGTTCGGTACCGTGTTATTGAAACAGTCCAGGGGGCATCAGCTGTGTAGCCGAGTGATCATAGGGTCAAAAGAGCAGCAATAGGTGAGTCAGGGTCCCGTTCGGTAGTCACTACTACAATAGGCGAGCAGGGGACACAGCGTTCAGAAAAGTTAGCAGGCCTGGGCTAGTAGATGGTTCTTCGGCGACATCGTAACAGAATAGCCTGTTGAGACCCCATCGGGCGATCACGTCGGCAGTCCAGTCGTGATGGATCGGCGGGTCTCCGTGTTGACAATAAAGGGTCCAGGCCAATTGGCAAAGGAGGTATTGTAGCCCTAGAATTAGCTGGTATATGGGCCTAGCTTGTGGCTAGCTCAAGGCTAGCTGGTGCTCGCTTCGGAACAGAGGCGTTAGCTAATGACCCGGTGTAATGATCTAGAGTGGCAGGAATCCGGTGATGTGGTAGAGAGAAGCAGTCTAATATGCTCTGGGTTAATATCGGGCTGTGCAGACTGGCAGGTGTTGTCCGAGCTAAGGCTGGCTGGTGACCGAGAAAAAGGTGAAGACCGCTAGCCATGGCTAACAAAGACTAGTAGCTAGTTAGCTGGCTAGCTCCTGATGGAAGTTCCAGTTATAAGGAATAAAAATAGCAGATCCGTACCACATTGGGTGAGGCGGGTTGCAGGAAAATATATTTAGTTCGTAGATAGAAAGTGAGATTAAGATATGTACGAAAAATACTGGCTATTTACACGGGATAAGACACGGTATACACAAACGTCCTACTGCTACGCCATCTTGGATCAAGGGGAGAATGAGCGATAGAGAGTGAAAGACAACAGGATGTTAGCATTGCCTGACTGCAGGGCCGGCTCCAGGTATAAGCGCCATAAGCGGTCGCTTAGGGCCCACAGCCGCTAGGGGTAATCATGGCCGAATTACCGACCGGGCATAAAGGGCACGTGTCCAGGGGCCCTGACATCCAGGGGGGCCCCGTTGCTTTTGTTACCCACTCTCACTCAGATATAATTTTAACATGGCATTATAAGTAATGGCAAAAATGAATTTCAGGAAATTAGCTTTAAAATTGCACAACTTTCTCTACGCTCCATGGCAAAATGAGTAGAATTGCATGAAATATGTTATAAAATTGCTAAATGTTCTCTCTATCCCATGGCAAAATGTGTAGACTTACAAAAAACTGCTTTAAAACTGCACCATTGTCCCTTTTAGGGCCTGACTGAGCTTGTGTTGCAAGAGCACATTAAACTCTGAGGTGTTGTTAACCCCCCACCAGCCCACCAACCCCTCAAACCTCCCTATCCTTCCCTCATGCCTCTGTTCTTCAAATGTCACAGCAGGGTGTGTGTGTGTGTGTGTGTGTGTGTGTGTGTGTGTGTGTGTGTGTGTGTGTGTGTGTGTGTGTGTGTGTGTGTGTGTGTGTGTGTGTGTGTGTGTGTGTTTTCCATCTTCACATGGCCTGTTGCCATTGCTTAAATCTCCCCTCGAGACTGAGAGTTCGAGGCTTGTTGTAGTTCTGTCTCATTGCTCTGCTACTCTCAATGCCAGACCAAAGTTCACAGGTCAAGGGCATTGACCTCAAGGTAGCCTTCCATGCCATATCCAGAATCCTAGACACAGAGGCTGTTGAAAGAGACTAATCCCAGGTAAAACAAGACCAAGTGGGTGGGGTTATATCCTTCCTGTTTGGCCCTGTCCGGGGGTGTCCTCGGAGTGGGCCACAGTGTCTCCTGACCCCTCCTGTCTCAGCCTCCAGTATTTATGCTGCAGTAGTTTATGTGTCGGGGGGCTAGGGTCAGTTTGTTATATCTGGAGTACTTCTCCTGTCCTATTCGGTGTCCTGTGTGAATCTAAGTGTGCGTTCTCTAATTCTCTCCTTCTCTCTTTCTCTCTCTCGGAGGACCTGAGCCCTAGGACCATGCCCCAGGACTACCTGACATGATGACTCCTTGCTGTCCCCAGTCCACCTGGCTGTGCTGCTGCTCCAGTTTCAACTGTTCTGCCTTATTATTATTCGACCATGCTGATCATTTATGAACATTTGAACATCTTGGCCATGTTCTGTTATAATCTCCACCCGGCACAGCCAGAAGAGGACTGGCCATCCCACATATGCTCTCTCTAATTCTCTCTTTCTTTCTCTCTCTCGGAGGACCTGAGCCCTAGGACCATGCCCCAGGAATACCTGACATGATGACTCCTTGCTGTCCCCAGTCCACCTGGCTGTGCTGCTGCTCCAGTTTCAACTGTTCTGCCTTATTATTATTCGACCATGCTGGTCATTTATGAACATTTGAACATCTTGACCATGTTTTGTTATAATCTCCACCCGGCACAGCCAGAAGAGGACTGGCCACCCCACATAGCCTGGTTCCTCTCTAGGTTTCTTCCTAGGTTTTGGCCTTTCTAGGGAGTTTTTCCTAGCCACCGTGCTTCTTCACCTGCATTGCTTGCTGTTTGGGGTTTTAGGCTGGGTTTCTGTACAGCACTTTGAGATATCAGCTGATGTACGAAGGGCTATATAAAATAAATTTGATTGATTGATTGATTGAAGGTCAGTGAAGAGCTCTGCAAAGCTCAGGGCATTAGACAGACAACTTCAATCTCCATAAACTCAAGTGTTTGATAGATTTTTCTCTGCGAACGGCAAGGTTGGACGCACTTCTACAACGGTCTGTCGGAGCCTATCATTGGTTTTATAAAATGCACTATGTCTTCAAGATTTTAATCATACAGGCCAAAGTATCTCCGCTTCAGAAAACCTATAATGAGTACAGGAAAGGGAAAAGGGAAAAAAAGGACCTGAGTCTTTTCATTCTCATTCACCCCCCCCCCCCCCCCAGAGAGCTCTCCTCTCTGACTTTAAATCAAAGTGATTTTGTCCCGGCTTCGACGTTGGACTTGATGAAAGTGGATGATGGCAGACTTCTTTTCAGAGCAGGGAACATTTTCTCTTTCCTCCATCTCTGGTGGAGACAGGTTAGGTAGAATGAGGAATTAAGGTGTTTTGTCTTTCCTCCATCTCTGGTGGAGACAGGTTAGGTAGAATGAGGAATTAAGGTGTTTTGTCTTTCCTCCATCTCTGGTGGAGACAGGTTAGGTAGAATGAGGAATTAAGGTGTTTTGTCTTTCCTCCATCTCTGGTGGAGACAGGTTAGGTAGAATGAGGAATTAAGGTGTTTTGTCTTTCCTCCATCTCTGGTGGAGACAGGTTAGGTAGAATGAGGAATTAAGGTGTTTTGTCTTTCCTCCATCTCTGGTGGAGACAGGTTAGGTAGAATGAGGAATGAAGGTGTTTTGTCTTTCCTCCATCTCTGGTGGAGACAGGTTAGGTAGAATGAGGAATGAAGGTGTTTTGTCTTTCCTCCATCTCTGGTGGAGACAGGTTAGGTAGAATGAGGAATGAAGGTGTTTTGTCTTTCTTCCATCTCTGGTGGAGACAGGTTAGGTAGAATGAGGAATTAAGGTGTTTTGTCTTTCCTCCATCTCTGGTGGAGACAGGTAGAATGAGGAATGAAGGTGTTTTGTCTTTCCTCCATCTCTGGTGGAGACAGGTTAGGTAGAATGAGGAATTAAGGTGTTTTGTCTTTCCTCCATCTCTGGTGGAGACAGGTTAGGTAGAATGAGGAATTAAGGTGTTTTGTCTTTCCTCCATCTCTGGTGGAGACAGGTTAGGTAGAATGAGGAATTAAGGTGTTTTGTCTTTCCTCCATCTCTGGTGGAGACAGGTTAGGTAGAATGAGGAATTAAGGTGTTTTGTCTTTCCTCCATCTCTGGTGGAGACAGGTTAGGTAGAATGAGGAATTAAGGTGTTTTGTCTTTCCTCCATCTCTGGTGGAGACAGGTTAGGTAGAATGAGGAATGAAGGTGTTTTGTCTTTCCTCCATCTCTGGTGGAGACAGGTTAGGTAGAATGAGGAATGAAGGTGTTTTGTCTTTCCTCCATCTCTGGTGGAGACAGGTTAGGTAGAATGAGGAATGAAGGTGTTTTGTCTTTCCTCCATCTCTGGTGGAGACAGGTTAGGTAGAATGAGGAATTAAGGTGTTTTGTCTTTCCTCCATCTCTGGTGGAGACAGGTAGAATGAGGAATGAAGGTGTTTTGTCTTTCCTCCATCTCTGGTGGAGACAGGTTAGGTAGAATGAGGAATGAAGGTGTTTTGTCTTTCCTCCATCTCTGGTGGAGACAGGTTAGGTAGAATGAGGAATGAAGGTGTTTTGTCTTTCCTCCATCTCTGGTGGAGACAGGTTAGGTAGAATGAGGAATTAAGGTGTTTTGTCTTTCCTCCATCTCTGGTGGAGACAGGTAGAATGAGGAATGAAGGTGTTTTGTCTTTCCTCCATCTCTGGTGGAGACAGGTTAGGTAGAATGAGGAATTAAGGTGTTTTGTCTTTCCTCCATCTCTGGTGGAGACAGGTTAGGTAGAATGAGGAATTAAGGTGTTTTGTCTTTCCTCCATCTCTGGTGGAGACAGGTTAGGTAGAATGAGGAATGAGAATGAGTAAATTGCTGATAAAGTGCTACTGTGTATTCCCTTGGATCCTCATGATCTACAATGGGTTACCAAGTCATCTCCAATGGCATGGCTGTCTAAGTTCTTATTTTATACTCATATCCTTTTCTGAGTTTTGGAGCTGGTGGCCTGTTTAGTTTATTTATCGTATGTTATATGGTGAACATGTTCTTTGAGTTGAAGGAGTATTTGGGGGATATTTCAATTAATTAAATATTTATATTTTTCCTACCCTCTCTCTCTCTCTCTCTCATTCTCCCAGACTAAGTACTTGATCACAGCTGTGAGAAACCTTGACAAAAAGCTCACACTTCCACACACCTGAGGCCCAACACACACACACACGTGCCCTCGCGTCAAGGCTGCTTATGGAAAACCACTGCTGTCATCCGTCAAGGCCATTTGAGGAGCCCTGGGATTTAACCAGCGACACCAGAGACATAGATAAACGAAGATTATAGAAGCAGCACAACAAAAGAACCAGCAGACAAACTGAGTAACAGAGGACTAAATAAGATCAGGAAATGGCTGTTGATCCACAACCCTGAGGAGATTTGAACAGAAACCAAAATGTGTTCTGATTCTCTCTCACTTCCCCTCTCTCTCTCCCTCTCTCTCTCTCTCTCTCCTTCCCTGATTTGATTTTAGTTTTGTAAAGGTGGTATAATCTAGCGTTCTATACAACCCAACCAGTTTTCTCCAGTTCAATAGGCCTGTGAATGAGCTGATGTTGGTCATGACGCTTTGAACTTGCCGTCCTAGGCACCTGGTTTTTCTGGTGCTCTCTCGCTCTCTGTATCTCTCTCTCTGTAGCTCTCTCTCTGTATTTCTCTCTCTGTATCTCTCTCTCTGTATCTCTCTGTGTATCGCTCTCTCTCTGTATCTCTCTCTCTGTATCTCTCTCTCTCTCTCTCTTTCACTCTCTCGCTCTTTCTCTCTCTGTGTATCTCTCTGTATCTCTCTCTGTATCTCTCTGTGTATCGCTCTCTCTCTGTATCTCTCTCTCTGTATCTCTCTCTCTCTCTCTCTCTTTCACTCTCTCGCTCTTTCTCTCTCTGTGTATCTCTCTCTCTGTATCTCTCTCTCTGTAGCTCTCTCTCTGTATTTCTCTCTCTGTATCTCTCTCTCTGTATCTCTCTCTCTGTATCTCTCTCTCTGTATCTCTCTCTCTGTAGCTCTCTCTCTGTATTTCTCTCTCTGTATCTCTCTCTCTGTATCTCTCTCTGTATCTCTCTCTCTCTCTGTATCTCTCTCTCTGTATCTCTCTGTGTATCTCTCTCTCTCTCTGTATCTCTCTCTGTATCTCTCTCTCTGTATCTCTCTCTCTGTATCTCTCTCTCTCTCTCCCTTTCACTCTCTCGCTCTTTCTCTCTCTCTCGCTCTTTCTTTCTCTCCCCATCCTGTGTGGTGTTGAGTAGACTGGAGGGATCCAGCCCTCTGTAGCAGGTATTGTGAGGGGGCGAGGGAGTGTGGTTTAAAAGCAGGGAGTGTGTTAATAGTTTGTGTTGAATATGGACAAGCTGATGAGATTTTATCCCTCTGGACTAAATTTGCCCCCTCCCTCTCTTTCTTCCGCTCTCCCTCTCTCCATATCTCCCTTTCGCCCTTCCTCTCTGAGGTGAAGTCATTAGTAAGAGTACCTATGAAAAGGAAACTGAGAGTGATAGATATGTGGGATTATTTGCTGAATATGTTGGTTTCATATGTTAGATGGATTTCATTATAGTTATTAGTGGTGAATGTTCATAGTATCTGATCTCTGGCTATTGACAACGCTCACAGCTGGTTAAAGATATCCAACCCATGACATTGTAGGAAGTGTAAATGTGTGAAACAGATATTCTGTAAAGACCAAAAACATGAAACAACCTCACCTTTGAAGTGTTCTGTAACATTACTTAAATTTCACACAGGGAGGGTTCAGTGAAGCTTAAATATCATCATCTTATATATACATCTAAAACAGCAGTTACTATCACAGAATGATAAAGCAAAAGGCTTACACGGCAGTAAGCATCCTTATTAACATGCAAATGTTAAACAAATGATCTTATGAGATGCAGTGCTAATGTTGTTTTGTTTGAGGTGCTGTTGTCTGGCTTGTCACCCCTCCCCCTCTCTCATTCTCTCTCTCTCCACAGACATACCATATTTCTTTCAGGCAGTCCCATGAAGTGCTTAGATTGAATTACAGAGTTACGGCAGACCTCGCCGGCACGCAATTTAAAGGGACCCTAAAAATTCAAATGTTATTGTTTAGCAGATAAAAACTGCAGAGGGACAGAATTTGCCGCGTCCTTCTAATAAATGTCACACAGTTGAAGAGTTGGATGCAGCTAGGGCCCATGCAGAGTCGATAATCAGGTTTGTTTTTAACTCGAGAGTTTTGTAGCAGTGCTTTTACATCATTGTTTATCTTCTGTCTGCTGCATCAAAGAGAATATCAAACACAAAGCGGGACATTTTGTAATAGGCCAGTCTGTTATGCAATTTTGAAATCATTTATCTAATCCTGTCTTGGTTTTGTAATTATTTTAACCTTGTGGAATTTAGATGAAACATACTTCAAAGTCTCTCTCATTTTAAAGACCGAGTTCAAACCTGCCGAAATAATAAACAGGTAGGCCTACACTTTTAATTTAGTTTGGTTGACATTATAATAATGTTAATATAAAATAGCAAAGCATATTCAATCTGTACCCATAAGCATGCAGGTTTTAGCAGGTGTTTTAGCTTGCAGGTTTTAGCAGGTGTTTTATCATGCAGGTTTTAGCAGGTGTTTTAGCATGCAGGTTTTAGCAGGTGTTTTAGCATGCAGGTTTTAGCAGGTGTTTTATCATGCAGGTTTTAGCAGGTGTTTTAGCATGCAGGTTTTAGCAGGTGTTTTAGCATGCAGGTTTTAGCAGGTGTTTTAGCATGCAGGTTTTAGCAGGTGTTTTAGCATGCAGGTTTTAGCAGGTGTTTTAGCATGCAGGTTTTAGCAGGTGTTTTATCATGCAGGTTTTAGCAGGTGTTTTATCATGTAGGTTTTAGCAGGTGTTTTAGCATGCAGGTTTTAGCAGGTGTTTTAGCATGCAGGTTTTAGCAGGTGTTTTAGCATGCAGGTTTTAGCAGGTGTTTTAGCATGCAGGTTTTAGCAGGTGTTTTATCATGCAGGTTTTAGCAGGTGTTTTACCATGCAGGTTTTAGCAGGTGTTTTAGCATGCAGGTTTTAGCAGGTGTTTTATCATGCAGGTTTTAGCAGGTGTTTTATCATGCAGGTTTTAGCAGGTGTTTTAGCATGCAGGTTTTAGCAGGTGTTTTATCATGCAGGTTTTAGCAGGTGTTTTATCATGCAGGTTTTAGCAGGTGTTTTATCATGCAGGTTTTAGCAGGTGTTTTAGCTTGCAGGTTTTAGCAGGTGTTTTAGCATGCAGGTTTTAGCAGGTGTTTTAGCTTGCAGGTTTTAGCAGGTGTTTTAGCATGCAGGTTTTAGCAGGTGTTTTATCATGCAGGTTTTAGCAGGTGTTTTAGCATGCAGGTTTTAGCAGGTGTTTTATCATGCAGGTTTTAGCAGGTGTTTTAGCATGCAGGTTTTAGCAGGTGTTTTATCATGCAGGTTTTAGCAGGTGTTTTATCATGCAGGTTTTAGCAGGTGTTTTATCATGCAGGTTTTAGCAGGTGTTTTATCATGCAGGTTTTAGCAGGTGTTTTAGCATGCAGGTTTTAGCAGGTGTTTTATCATGCAGGTTTTAGCAGGTGTTTTAGCATGCAGGATTTAGCAGGTGTTTTAGCAGGTGTTTTATCATGCAGGTTTTAGCAGGTGTTTTATCATGCAGGTTTTAGCAGGTGTTTTATCATGCAGGTTTTAGCAGGTGTTTTAGCATGCAGGATTTAGCAGGTGTTTTAGCATGCAGGTTTTAGCAGGTATTTTAGCATGTAGGTTTTAGCAGGTGTTTTAGCATGCAGGATTTAGCAGGTGTTTTAGCATGCAGGATTTAGCAGGTGTTTTAGCATGCAGGATTTAGCAGGTGTTTTATCATGCAGGTTTTAGCAGGTGTTTTATCATGCAGGATTTAGCAGGTGTTTTATCATGCAGGTTTTAGCAGGTGTTTTATCATGCAGGTTTTAGCAGGTGTTTTAGCATGCAGGTTTTAGCAGGTGTTTTATCATGCAGGTTTTAGCAGGTGTTTTATCATGCAGGTTTTAGCAGGTGTTTTATCATGCAGGTTTTAGCAGGTGTTTTAGCTTGCAGGTTTTAGCAGGTGTTTTAGCATGCAGGTTTTAGCAGGTGTTTTATCATGCAGGTTTTAGCAGGTGTTTTAGCATGCAGGTTTTAGCAGGTGTTTTATCATGCAGGTTTTAGCAGGTGTTTTAGCATGCAGGTTTTAGCAGGTGTTTTATCATGCAGGTTTTAGCAGGTGTTTTATCATGCAGGTTTTAGCAGGTGTTTTAGCATGCAGGTTTTAGCAGGTGTTTTAGCATGCAGGTTTTAGCAGGTGTTTTAGCATGCAGGTTTTAGCAGGTGTTTTATCATGCAGGTTTTAGCAGGTGTTTTATCATGCAGGTTTTAGCAGGTGTTTTAGCATGCAGGTTTTAGCAGGTGTTTTATCATGCAGGTTTTAGCAGGTGTTTTAGCATGCAGGATTTAGCAGGTGTTTTAGCAGGTGTTTTATCATGCAGGTTTTAGCAGGTGTTTTATCATGCAGGTTTTAGCAGGTGTTTTATCATGCAGGTTTTAGCAGGTGTTTTAGCATGCAGGATTTAGCAGGTGTTTTAGCATGCAGGTTTTAGCAGGTATTTTAGCATGTAGGTTTTAGCAGGTGTTTTAGCATGCAGGATTTAGCAGGTGTTTTAGCATGCAGGATTTAGCAGGTGTTTTAGCATGTAGGTTTAGCAGGTGTTTTAGCATGCAGGATTTAGCAGGTGTTTTAGCATGCAGGATTTAGCAGGTGTTTTATCATGCAGGTTTTAGCAGGTGCTTTAGCTTTATTGGCAAAATAAGATCAATGCATGGTACTAATACAGATCAAATTGATATTCACCTGCTATTCACCTGCTCAATACATCAATACAACATACCCCAACCACAAGCCATGGATTTGTGTGTATTGGGTATATGTTTTGTAATTTGTTAGATATTACTTTTTAGATATTTCTGCACTGTCGGAGCCACAATCACAAGCATTTCGCTACACCTGCAATAACATCTGGATGTGACCAATAAAATGTGATTTGATTTGATTTGGATTACAGGCAACATCAGCATTGAGCTAAAGGGTAGAACTGACGCTTTCAAGGAGTGGGACTCTACCCCGGAAGCTTATAAGAAATCCCGCTATGCCCTCCGATGAACCATCAAACAGGCCAAGCGTCAATACAGGACTAAGAGTGAATCGTACTACACTGACTCCGACGCTCGTCTTATGTGGCAGGGCTTGCTAACTATTACACACTACAAAGGGAAGCACAGCAGTGAGCTGCCCAGTGACACGAGCCTACCAGACGAGCTAAATTACTTCTATATTCGCTTTGAGGCAAGTAACACTGAAACATGCATGAGAGCATCATCTGTTCCGGACGACTGTGTGATCACGCTCTCCGTAGCCGATGTGAGTAAGACCTTTAAACAGGTCAACATTCACAAGGCCGCAGGGCCAGACGGATTAGCAGGACGTGTACTCCGAGCATGCGCTGACCAACTGGCAAGTGTCTTCACTGACATTTTCAACCTGTCCCTGACTGTTTCAAGCAGACCACCATAGTTCCTGTGCCCAAGAAGACTAAGGCAACCTGCCTAAATGACTACCGACCCATAGCACTCACGTCTGTAGCCATGGTCATGGCTCACATCGACACCATCATCCCAGAAACCCTAGACCCACTCCAATTTGCATACTGCCCAAACAGATCCACAGATGATGTAATCTCTATTACACTCCACACAGCCCTTTCCCACCTGGACAAAAGGAACACCTATGTGAGAATGCTATTCATTGACTACAGCTCAGTGTCCAACACCATAGTGTCCTCTAAGCTCATCACTAAGCTAAGGACCCTGGGACTAAACACCTCCCTCTACAACTGGATCCTGCACTTCCTGATGGGCTGCCCACAGGTGGTATGGGTTGGTAACAACACATCCGCCATGCTGATCCTCAACACGTGGGCCCTGTAGGGGTGCGTGCTCAGTCCCCTCCTGTACTCCCTATTCACTCATGACTGCATGGCCAGGCACGACTCCAACACCATCATTAAATTTGCTGATGACACAACAGTGGTAGGCCTGATCACAGACAATGACGAGATAGCCTATGGGGAGGAGGTCAGAGACCTGGCAGTGTGGTGCGAGGACAACAACCTCTACCTCAACATGATCAAGACAAAGGAGATGATTGTGGACTACAGGAAAAAGAGGACCGAGCACGCCCCCATTCTCATCGACGGGGTTGTAGTGGAGCAGGATGAGAGCTTCAAGTTCCGTGGTGTCCACATCACCAACAAACTAATATGGTCCAAGCACCCCAAGACAATCGTGAAGAGGGAACAACAAAGCCTATTCCCCCTCAGGAGACGGAAAAGATTTGGCATGGGTCCTCAGATCCTCAAAAAGTTCTACAGCTGCACCATCGAAAGCATGGTTGCATCACTGCCTGGTATGGCAACTGCTCAGCCTCCGACTGCAAGGCACTACAGAGGGTAGTGTGTACGGCCCAGTACATAACTGGGGCCAAGCTTTCTGTCATCCAGGACCTCTATACCAGGCAGTGTCAGACAAAGGCCCTAAAAATTGTCAAAGACCCAAGCCACCCCAGTCATAGACTGTTCTCTCTGCTACCGCATGGCAAGCAGTACCAGAGTGCCAAGTCTAGGACCAAGAGGCTTCTTAACAACTTCTACCCCAGAGTCATAAGACTCCTGAACAGCTAATCAAATGGCTACCCAGACTATTTGCATTGCCCCCCACCCCCCTTTTTTACACTGCTACTATTCTCTGTTTATTATCTATGCATAGTCAGTTTAACTCTACCTACATGTACATATTACCTCAGTTACCTTGACAAACCGGTGGCCCCGAACATTGACTCTGTATCGGTACCCCCTCAGGGGTGTGTGCTCAGTCCCCTCCTGTACTCCCTGTTCACTCATGACTGCATGGCCAGGCACGACTCCCCGCTGTTCTTATTTTACTGGTGCTCTATTTTTTACTTTCATTTAAAAAAAGGGACTTATCTATTCTTTACTTATTTATTCTAAAAACGGCATTGTTGGTTAAGGGCTTATAAGTATTTTACTGGAAGGTTCTATTTTAGGTGTTTTACTGTAAGGTTCTGTTCTATTCGGGGCATGTAAAAAAAAAAATATATTTTTTATTTGAGTAGTTATTTATTTCTCCTACTTTGCATCTGGGCAACAGTGGACACACTCAATGTACATCTTGTTTAGAGTGGTCCAAAGTGTCAGTGATGTTCTCCCTCTGTCCACCCTCACCCTCGTTCTCACTCTTTCTCACTTTCTCTGATCGCTCTCTATTTGAACCCTTCTCCCTCCCCATCTCACTCTCCCCCATCCCTATATCTCTCTCTCTAATTGGCCATGGCGGCTGTGTAGATGTAGCCAATAACAGCTCCCTGTCAGAGTTTCAATTAAAAAGTGGTATGGTGATATTGAAAAGGGATTAGCCCACAGATTGTTTTAGCTTGGGTTGACATTAGCTCTGTGGAATCCAATAATAACTGTCTGGAGTGTGTTTGGGGGGAGAGGAGGGGAGAGAAAACGATATTAGCTTCAATTTAACGCTACTATATTAAACTCAATACCGAAATTACACAGGTGGCTTATTATTACTTTGGAAGTGGAAGAGGGAGTGCCTACTCTATACAGTGCATTCAGCTGGTAATTGCATCACACTTGACAATAAGGCTGAGCCTATGTGAGGTAACACAGACTTCAGATAACACAGTGACTGTTCATTTGACTGGACCCACCTATTGGCTTATAAATACATGCAGTATCCTAGGGCTCAATTCAGTCTATAACACTGAAGCGTTACAGATTGCACGATAGAAATGAAACAGTAAGGACCTCCCGGGTGGCTCAGTGGTCTAAGGCCTGTGTTCGATTCCAGGATGTGTCTCGGAGTCCCGGCCGGGACCCGGAGTCCCATAGGGCGGCGCACGATTGGCCCAGCGTTGTCTGGTTTAGGGGAGGGTTTTGCCGGGGGGGCTTTACTTGGCTCATCACACTCTAGCAACTCCTTGTGGCGAGCCGGGCGCCTGCAGGCTGATTCGGTTGTCAGTTGAACAGTGTTTCCCCCTGGGGCATCCGGGTTAAGCGGGCAGGTGTTAAGAAGCGCGGTTTAGCGGGTTATGTTTTGGAGGACGCATGACTCTACCTTCGCCTCTCTCTCTCTCTCTCTCTCTCTCTCTCTCTCTCTCTCTCTCGAGCCCGTTGGTGAGTTGCAGCAATGAGATTGGATCGTAACTGGATATCAGGAAATTGAGGAGAAAAAGGGGGTAAAAAACAAAAACATTTAACGGTACTTTCCTGACTTGAGGAACTTGAGCTCAGTTGAGGAAAGTTTCTGTGAGACTCGTTGCTCCCTAAAATCCCATATTTAGGAGGTCTAAGTTAGGGGAGCGTTGGTTTTAGAATGTCCTCCGGTAGAGCAGTATCGATGTGTGGTCTGGTATGTTTACCTACCATGCTCTGTGTGAGATAGATCTATTTTTCTGTTCAGTGGCATCTCTGCATGCCTGCAGACAATGACATTAGCAGCACAGCAGACACTGTGTGTGTGTGTGTGTGTGTGTGTGTGTGTGTGTGTGTGTGTGTGTGTGTGTGTGTGTGTGTGTGTGTGTGTGTGTGTGTGTGTGTGTGTGTGTGTGTGTGTGTGTGTGTGTGTGTGTGTGGGTGTGTCGATGCTCATTGCGTTATCGCTTTCCTCAAAAACACACACACACACACACAAGGTCTCTTTCCACCCGCAGAATGGTGTCTGCTGTGTTGCTTTTGTCATTGTCTGCAGGCATGCAGAGATGCCATTGAATAGAAAAATAGATCTATCTCAGAAAAGAGAGAAAGAGAGGGCAAAACAGATAGGATGAGGGTGAAGGGATGGAGGAATGCTTGGAGAGAGAGAGAGGAAGAGAGAGGGATAAAGAGAGACAGACACAATGGGAGCGAGGGAGAGAGAGACAGGAAGAGGCAGAGAGAGTTAGAGCTAGTGTCGCATTGCTGCACTAGGCACACTTAGGGGGTGGGATGACAAATAACCTTTATTTAGCCTGGAACATATGCTGTAGATCCACAGGATACAGGAAGTGGATACAAGAACCTTTTGCACAGGATGTGTCCAAGCACCTAATTCAACACTACAGCTCCTGCCTTGAAACACACAGGGCGGAGGCAAGGTAGAAAATGCATGGATTTATTCATGAAGTGATCTGTAGGTGAGATGAGAGGTTCTGTTGTGGGAATAGGTAGGGAAGAGGTTTTACGATTGCAGTGGTTTAGTGATGTGAATCTCAACACCTACATATTGGGGCAGCAGGGTAGCCTAGTGGTTAGAGTGTTGGACTTGTAACCGGAAGGTTACCCCGAGCTGACAAGGTACAAATCTGTCATTCTGCCCCTGAACAGGCAGTTAACTCACTGTTCCTAGGTCGTCATTGAAAATAAGAATTTGTTTTTAACTGACTTGCCTAGTTAAATAAAGGTAAAATAAAATGTAAAAAATAAAAATTGGTAGCTTGGCCACACACACATTCCATCCTCCCCCCCTCTCTGTCTGAGTGTGTCAGTGTTTTAGTAGACAGGTCTAACAGGGAGGTTTAGCTCCCCCAGCATTACCTCTTTTACCTGTGATGAATCATTTAGATGGAAGCCTTTTGAGTTTGAATACTGACGATTCCTCTTTACGCTTTGAGAGGACCTCCTGTGTAGAGTGGGCTTTAGTTACACTACAGGGGTGTACAGGGCAAGGCTGTGTGTGTGTGTGTGTGTGTGTGTGTGTGTGTGTGTGTGTGTGTGCGTGTGTGCCTGCGTGTGTTGTCGCCTCACAGAGCCCATGAATAGAGAGATAACAGCATTCGAATCAGAGCTATAATCCTTCTGATGTCTCTCTGCTTTGATGTTTGTGAGGTAGAAAAGGAAAATAGGTGAAGAGTGGTTTTAATAGGGGAAAGAGAGGGTGTAAAGGATGGAGGGAGAAACAGATAGAGGGAGCAATTAATGCTTTGAGAGGCGGAAAAGATGGAGAGGGAGAGGGAGAGGGAGAGAGAGAGAGAGAGAGAGAGAGAGAGAGAGAGAGAGAGAGAGAGAGATACTTGCCTTGGACACTGATACCTCAGCACATGTGGAACACAGTAATTCTTCATGCCACATGATATCATTTCCTAGGAGTTGTTTAGTGCTTGGTAAAACTTTACATTTGGCTGCTTCAGGATGTTTCAGTATATCAAGGTGTTCAGAGGTTGAATACAGAATAGTGTCTAGTACCAGTATAAGCTTTAGTACTGGAATAAATGGCCCATTGGTACTGGAATAAATGGCCCATTGGTACTGGAATAAATGGCCCATTGGTACCGGAATAAATGGCCCATTGGTACTGGAATAAATGGCCCATTGACCGTAGTTTGTCTAAGCTGTTTATCATCTATATGTCACTTTAAAAGCTCAGCGCATCATAAAGTCAGTGTTTTATACTGTATCACCACATCCTATCACACTACATTTCTCACCTACTGACTAAAACTCAGACAAGCCTCTCTATTGCAGAGATAAAGGAATATAGAATGAGAGAACAGCAGAGATAGAGTTCTCTCTAGTTCGGATCTCTGCTTGTTCTACGCTGATGGGATCAGTGGGCAGACCCCATATGTGTTAGCAGGCCTGTGTAGGGAGGAGAGGGATATGGAGGTGAGTTTGACTCTGTGTCACCGGGGTAATAACACACCACAGAGAGGCAGGTGGTGGAGTGTACTACACACAGGAGGGGAATAGGGTTCAGTGGATAAAGGGGTGTATCTCAACAGCCTGGTGACTTGCTCTACTTGTCTCCTTCATCTCCTCTGACACTGTTCTGAAGACACATGATAGGTAGGCTGTACATTAGATCAGTATCGTAATATGGTAATACCTCCACCTTGCCCTCTGATTGGCTAGATGGAATTTTGTTTTGTCCAATAATTTTAGATATCCACAAGTTTGTAGGGGCTAAGGGGTCAATTTGGGTCTGGATGTAATCTGTAAATTCCTTCATTCCACTAAAGATTTAAGACTTTTGATAATTCCTTCATTTCTGGTCACTGAATGCAACGTTAAAGTGAGGCAACCTGTGATTTTGTTCTTTGGTTTGTTGTAGTTGGGTGAGTATGACTGGACTGATAAAAGTAGGATGTGGGAGGTACTTCCTGTTGATGGCTCAAATCACTCATTGATCCCTGACACCTTATTGGTCTATACTCCTAACACCGCCTTTGCCTATTTCCTGAGTTCCAGAAAAATTACAAAAAAGGTTGTCTGTGTTCAAAGAGTCTATGAATATATAAATACATAATATGCACCTTTCATTTATTTTGGGAGACTGTCCAAATAAAGGGTTGACTGCTTTATTTTACTGGTTCAGTTCGTGTTGAACCTCACAAAATTGTGTAATAATGTAAAAATGTAGACAGAGAAAAACTGTAATTTATTGTAAATAGAGAGAGTGGTGGCAAAAACAATGTCGTGACTTGATTTCCACATAGATTGAATGGAAATTAGAGACAGATGTTTCCACAGACCATTGCCTCATCTCCCACTGTCCATTTGCCACAGTTCCTGGTAAAGATTTAATTGTCAAAGGTATTGTGTGAAATAAAAGTTTAACATATGGAGATTATTCATGAGAAATAAACAGATCAATGCGACTTGGTGTTTACTGCTAGATGCATTAACAGACTGATTTCCCACAAACCCAATTTAACTTCAATCACAGACAACGGCGATAGTATGCTTCAAAATGGAAAACCAACAAGATTTCTCTTGATGGTCCAATTCTCATTAAACCCTAGTAGCATTCTGTGTGTTTTTAGAACTGCTGTGTGTGTGTGTGTGTGTGTGTGTGTGTGTGTGTGTGTGTGTGTGTGTGTGTGTGTGTGTGTGTGTGTGTGTGTGTGTGTGTGTGTGTGTGTGTGTGTGTGTGTGTGTGTGTGTGTGTTGTGTGTGTGTGTGCGTGTGTTCCTCCCTGACATTACTACACAAGTGAATTCCCCCAGTCTATTCAATTTACAAGAAGCTGAAATATGTAGTCCTGCGACCGGCCCTGCTCTGTGCTCCTGGGGGAATACATCTGATGTTGTCTGTGGGACTCCGTGTTTCGGCCCTGTTCTGTGGCAGATGTTCTGTCTCCCACACGGGAGGAAGTCAGTCAACTAAACAGACAGTAATAACCATCCGTATTGGGTTTCTGCTGCTTAACGTCAGCTTTATTGAAGCTGTAGTGATTCAGTAACAACCACGACCATTTAGTTCTCTCTTTTCCTCTGTGTTTCAACCAACACCTCTGTTTCAACCAACACCTCTGTTTCAATCAACACCTCTGTTTCAACCAACACCTCTGTTTCAATCAACACCACTGTTTCAACCAACACCTCTGTTTCAACCAACACCTCTGTTTCAATCAACACCTCTGTTTCAACCAACACCTCTGTTTCAACCAACACCTCTGTTTCAATCAACACCACTGTTTCAACCAACACCTCTGTTTCAACCAACACCTCTGTTTCAACCAACACCTCTGTTTCAACCAACACCTCTGTTTCAACCAACACCTCTGTTTCAATCAACACCTCTGTTTCAACCAACACCTCTGTTTCAATCAACACCTCTGTGTTTCAACCAACACCTCTGTGTTTCAACCAACACCTCTGTTTCAACCAACACCTCTGTTTCAATCAACACCTCTGTTTCAATCAACACCACTGTTTCAACCAACACCACTGTTTCAATCAACACCTCTGTGTTTCAACCAACACCTCTGTGTTTCAACCAACACCTCTGTTTCAACCAACACCTCTCTGTTTCAACCAACACCACTGTTTCAATCAACACCTCTGTGTTTCAACCAACACCTCTGTGTTTCAACCAACACCTCTGTGTTTCAACCAACACCACTGTTTCAATCAACACCACTGTGTTTCAACCAACACCTCTGTTTCAACCAACACCTCTGTTTCAACCAACACCTCTGTTTCAATCAACACCTCTGTGTTTCAACCAACACCTCTGTGTTTCAACCAACACCTCTGTTTCAACCAACACCTCTGTTTCAATCAACACCACTGTGTTTCAACCAACACCTCTGTGTTTCAACCAACACCTCTGTTTCAACCAACACCTCTGTTTCAACCAACAGCTCTGTGTTTCAACCAACACCTCTGTTTCAACCAACACCTCTGTGTTTCAACCAACACCTCTCTGTTTCAACCAACACCTCTGTTTCAACCAACACCTCTGTGTTTCAACCAACACCTCTGTGTTTTACCCAACACCTCTGTGTTTCAACCAACACCTCTGTGTTTTACCCAACACCTCTGTGTTTCAACCAACACCACTGTGTTTCAACCAACACCTCTGTGTTTCAATCAACACCTCTGTTTCAACCAACACCTCTGTGTTCATTCAACACATCTGTTTCAATCAACACCTCTGTCTGTGCTTCATGCAGGTTCATGTCAGACTACTCTCTCAGAATGGTAGGACAGGTATTCTAGAAGGCTTGGATTATAGGACAGCTATTGTGGAGGTACTAAAAGACATGTTGCATTTGGAGGGTTAATATCAGGTGTTGACAGAATCCACTGTCTTTTCCATCTCAGTTCACATCAGTGCAGATGTCAGTACTCATTCTTATACAATAGCATGAACTTTACCCCCCGAAAACACACACACTCCCCTCTCTGCTGCATTACTGCTTGAAAAACTGCTCAGTGTGAGGCTTGAGATTCCACAGAGGCTGGACTGCAGTACTGACACTCCATAACAGACCTCCTCTCTTTGTCTCTCTCTGCCCAGACCATGCGTGGTTCATTTGTCTTCACATTACCCCCCCCCCCACCATTTTATTCTCCCTGCCATGACTGATGCTGGTTGTGTGGTACATGTGCCAATGTTCTACATGATGATTGGACCCCTTCCAGTATCTGGTTATGTGACTGGGCTGAAGGGGGAAAGGCTGGAAGGCCGGCTGCCCGCTACAGATGAGTGTCATTAAAGACGTGTGTTCAGGGGCAGAACTGTTCTGTAGTGAGGGGAATAGGCAAGGTGACAGCACACACAGACAGACACAATCACACATACATACACATATATACACATACAGGCTCTCTCTCTCTCACACACTCTGTATGAGCGAAACTCTGTGTTCTCCAGTGTCAGACAATCTGATCAGTGAGAGAGATGAGTAATCAGTGAGTGTGAGACCTTCTCTTCTCCTCTTCTGTCCCCTCTCTGTCTGTGTATTATTAGTAAGTGATGAGTACCCCAGTAGATGAGTACCCCAGTAGATGATGAGTACACCAGTGAGGGTGAGACCTGCTGTCTGTCCAGTCTTGCCTGTAATTTCCTTTCTGGGATGAGCTGGTGATTTGCATGATTACATCAGTCAGTTGTTCATTACCGACCGACCGCAGCAAACCAACAAATGCCAGCCAGGAGTGGAGCACACACATAATGCACTGTCATCATCCTGACACTCTTTATTAGACCTATATCTGTCCTACCATGCCTTTTTAAGGTCCTCGAAAGCCAAGTTAACAAACAGATCACCTACCATTTCCAATCCCACCGTACCTTCTCCGCTATGCAATCTGGTTTCCGAGCTGGTCATGGGTGCACCTCAGCCACGCTCAAGGTCCTAAACGATATCATAACCGCCATCGATAAGAGACAATACTGTGCAATTGTATTCATCGACCTGGCTAAGGCTTTCAACTCTGTCAGTCACAACATTCTTATCGGCAAACTCAACAGCCTTGGTTTCTCAAATGACTGCCTCGCCTGGTTCACAAACTACTTCTCAGATAGAGTTCAGTGTGTCAAATCAGAGGGCCTGTTGTCCGGACCTCTGGCAGTCTCTATGGGGGTGCCACAGGGTTCAATTCTCGGGCCGACTCTTTTCTCTGTACACATCAATGATGTCGCTCTTGCTGCTGGTGATTCTCTGATCCACCTCTACGCAGACGACACCATTCTGTATACTTCTGGCCCTTCGTTGGACACTGTGTTAACTAACCTCCAGACGAGCTTCAATGCCATACAACTCTCCTTCCATGGCCTCCAACTGCTCTTAAATGCAAGTAAAACTAAATGCATGCTCTTCAACCGATCGCTGCCCACACCTGCCAGCCCGTCTAGCATCCCTACTCTGGACGGTTCTGACTTAGAATATGTGGACAACTACAAATACCTAGGTGTCTGGTTAGACTGTAAACTCTCTTTCCAGACTCATATTAAACATCTCCAATCCAAAATTAAATCTAGAATCAGCTTCCTATTTCGCAACAAAGCATCCTTCATTCATGCTGCCAAACATACCCTCATAAACCTGACTATCCTGCCGATCCTTGACTTCAGCGATGTAATTTACAAAATAGCCTCCAACACTCTACTCAACAAATTGGATGCAGTCTATCACAGTGCCATCCGTTTTGTCACCAGAGCCCCATATACTACCCACCACTGCGACCTGTATGCTCTCGTTGGCTGGCCCTCACTTCATATTCATCGCCAAACCCACTGGCTCCAGGTCATCTAGTCTTTGCTATGTAAAGCCCCGCCTTATCTCAGCTCACTGGTCACCATAGCAGCACCCACCCGTAGCACACGCTCCAGCAGGTATATTTCACTGGTCACCCCGAAAGCAAATTCTTCCTTCGGCCGCCTTTCCTTCCAGTTCTCTTCTGCCAATGACTGGAACGAACTGAACAAATCACTGAAGCTAGAGACTCATATCTCCCTCACTAACTTTAAGCATCAGCTCTCAGAGCAGCTCACAGATCACTGCACCCTGTACATAGCCCATCTGTAAATAGCCCACCCAACTACCTCATCCCCACACTGTTATTTATTTTTCTCCTTTGCACCCCAGTACTTGCACACTCATCTTCTGCACATATATCACTCCAGTGTTTAATTGTTATATTGTATTTACAGTGGGGCAAAAAAAGTATTGTCAGCCACCAATTGTGCAAGTTCTCCCACTTAAAAAGATGAGAGAGGCCTGTAATTTTCATCATAGGTACACTTCAACTATGACAGACAAAATGAGAACAAAAAATCCAGAAAATCACATTGTAGGATTTTTAATGAATTTATTTGCAAATTATGGTGGAAAATAAGTATTTGGTCACCTACAAACAAGCAAGATTTCTGGCTCTCACAGACCTGTAACTTCTTCTTTAAGAGGCTCCTCTGTCCTCCACTCGTTACTTGTATTAATGGCACCTGTTTGAACTTGTTATCAGTATAAAAGACAACCTCAAACAGTCACACTCCAAACTCCACTATGGCCAAGACCAAAGAGCTGTCAAAGGACACCAGAAACAAAATTGTAGACCCGCACCAGGCTGGGAAGACTGAATCTGCAATAGTAAGCAGCTTGGTTTGAAGAAATCAACTGTGGGAGCAATTATTAGGAAATGGAAGACATACAAGACCACTGATAATCTCCCTCGATCTGGGGCTCCACGCAAGATCTCACCCCGTGGGGTCAAAATGATCACAAGAACGGTGAGCAAAAATCCCAGAACCACACGGGGGGACCTAGTGAATGACCTGCAGAGAGCTGGGACCAAAGTAACAAAGCCTATCATCAGTAACACACTACGCCGCCAGGGACTCAAATACTGCAGTGCCAGACGTGTCCCCCTGCTTAAGTCAGCACATGTCAAGGCCCGTCTGAAGTTTGCTAGAGAGCATTTGGATGATCCAGAAGAAGATTGGGAGAATGTCATATGGTCAGATGAAACCAAAATATAACTTATTGGTAAAAACTCAACTCGTCATGTTTGGAGGACAAAGAATGCTGAGTTGAATCCAAAGAACACCATACCTACTGTGAAACATGGGGGTGGAAACATCATGCTTTGGGGCTGTTTTTCTGCAAAAGGACTAGGACGACTGATCCGTGTAAAGGAAAGAATGAATGGGGCCATGTATCGTGAGATTTTGAGTGAAAACCTCCTTCCATCAGCAAGGGCATTGAAGATGAAACGTGTCTGGGTCTTTCAGCATGACAATGATCCCAAACACACCGCCCGGGCAACGAAGGAGTGGCTTCGTAAGAAGCATTTCAAGGTCCTGGAGTGGCCTAGCCAGTCTCCAGATCTCAAGCCCATAGAAAATCTTTGGAGGGAGTTGAAAGTCTGTGTTGCCCAGCAACAGCCCCAAAACATCACTGCTCTAGAGGAGATCTGCATGGAGGAATGGGACAAAATACCAGCAACAGTGTGTGAAAACCTTGTGAAGACTTACAGAAAACGTTTGACCTCTGTCATTGCCAACAAAGGGTATATAACAAAGTATTGAAATAAACTTTTGTTACTGACCAAATACTTATTTTCCACCATAATTTGCAAATAAATTCATAAAAAATCCTACAATGTGATTTTCTGGATTTTTTCTTCTCCTTTTGTCTGTCATAGTTGAAGTGTACCTATGATGAAAATTACAGGCCTCTCTCATCTTTTTAAGTGGGAGAACTTGCACAATTGGTGGCTGACTAAATACTTTTTTGCCCCACTGTATGGCCTATTTATTGCCACTGTATATAGACTTTATTTTCTATTGTATTATTGACTGTATGTTTGTTTATTCCATGTTTAACTCTAACTGTAACTCTAACTCTAAATGTAACTCTAACTCTAACTCTAACTCTAAATGTTTAACTCTAACTCTAACCATGTCTAACTGTGTTGTTGTATGTGTGGCACTGCTTTGCTTTATCTTGGCCAGGTCGCAATTGTAAGTGAGAACTTGTTCTCAACTAGCCTACCTGGTTAAATAAAGGTTAAATAAAAAAAATAACAGAATGACACACACACAGTGCACTGTCATCGCCCTGACGCTCTTTATTATGGAATGACACACACACACACTCCCTTTGTCCAAATACCGTCACTTACTCCAACTTTGGCGGAAGATCACACGCACGCACGCAAGCACACGCACACGCACACACACACACACCGGTAGACTGACCTTCAGTACAGATCCTCTATGGACACAGGTACGCCCATTAGAGGAGAGGTAGGTGGGAACTGAGGAACCATCCATAAACTCCGGCCTTGCAGGTCGAAAAGCATCTTTATCAGGTCTAAAACATACTTTAAACCTCTAAAACGGGGTTTCTAACGGTCTAACGGTGTTGTTTAAGTCATAAAAGTATTCTTTAAAAGTACAAAAGTATAACATTCTAAGCAGTAATACAGCGTTAGCATTTCACTACTAGCAATTCTACACATTGTGACATGAGTTGCAGAGCACATTTTTGAATTTTATAACACATTTGAGGAGGCCCTAAGCAACCGCTTATGTCACTTATGCCTGGAGCTGGCCCTGGTGACTGATCTTTGCTCCAGGATGAGAAGATCAATGGAGGCTATTGGAGCCCCGATCCAGAAGAGGCTAGCTGGTTCTCCACCCCATAACGCCTCTACCACCCCCTGCTAAACCTCCACCCCATAACATCTCTACCACCTCCTGCTAGACCTCCACCCCATAACTCCTCTACCACCTCCTGCTAGACCTCCACCCCATAAGTCCTCTACGACCTCCTGCTAGACCTCCACTCCATAACTTGTCTACCACCTCCTGCTAGACCTCCAACCCATAACTCCTCTTCCACCTCCTGCTAGACCTCCACCCCATAACTCCTCTACCACCTCCTGCTAGACCTCCACCCCATAACATGTCTACCACCTCCTGCTAGACCTCCAACCCATTACTCCTCTTCCACTTCCTGCTAGACCTCCACCCCATAACATCGCTACCACCTCCTGCTAGACCTCCACCCCATTACTCCTCTACCACCTCCTGCTAGACCTCCACCCCATAACATCTCTACCACCTCCTGCTAGACCTCCACCCCATAACATCTCTACCACCTCCTGCTAGACCTCCACCCCATAACATCTCTACCACCTCCTGCTAGACCTCCACCCCATAACTCCTCTACCACCTCCTGCTAGACCTCCACCCCATAACATCTCTACCACCTCCTGCTAGACCTCCACATCATAACTCCTCTACCACCTCCTGCTAGACCTCCATAACATAACTCCTCTACCACCTCCTGCTAGACCTCCACAACATAACTCCTCTACCACCTCCTGCTAGACCTCCTCCCCATAACATCTCTACCACCTCCTGCTAGACCTCCACCCCATAACATCTCTACCACCTTCTGCTAGACCTCCACCCCATAACTCCTCTACCACCTCCTGCTAGACCTCCACAACATAACTCCTCTACCACCTCCTGCTAGACCTCCACCCCATAACTCCTCTACCACCTCCTGCTAGACCTCCACAACATAACATCTCTACCACCTCCTGCTAGACCTCCTCCCCATAACATCTCTACCACCTCCTGCTAGACCTCCACCCCATAACTCCTCTACCACCTCCTGCTAGACCTCCACAACATAACTCCTCTACCACCTCCTGCTAGACCTCCACCCCATAACTCCTCTACCACCTCCTGCTAGACCTCCACAACATAACATCTCTACCACCTCCTGCTAGACCTCCACAACATAACTCGTCTACCACCTCCTGCTAGAACTCCACCCCATAACATCTCTACCACCTCCTGCTAGAACTCCACCCCATAACTTCTTTACCACTTTCTGCTAGACCTCCACCCCATAACATCTCTACCACCTCCTGCTAGACCTCCGCCCCATAACTCCTCTACCACCTCCTGCTAGACATCCTCCCCATAACTCCTCTACCACCTCCTGCTAGACCTCCACCCCATAACTCCTCTACCACCTCCTGCTAGACCTCCTCCCCATAACTCCTCTTCTACCTCCTGCTAGACCTCCTCCCCATAACATCTCTACCACCTCCTGCTAGACCTCCTCCCCATAACTCCTCTTCCACCTCCTGCTAGACCTCCACCCTATAACTCCTCTACCACCTCCTGCTAGACCTCCACCCCATAACTCCTCTACCACCTCCTGCTAGACCTCCACCCCATAACTCCTCTACCACCTCCTGCTAGACCTCCACCCCATAACATCTCTACCACCTCCTGCTAGACCTCCACCACATAACATATCTACCACCTCCTGCTAGACCTCCACCCCATAACATCTCTACCACCTCCTGCTAGACCTCCACCCCATAACATCTCTACCACCTCCTGCTAGACCTCCACCCCATAACTCCTCTACCACCTCCTGCTAGACCTCCACCCCATAACATCTCTACCACCTCCTGCTAGACCTCCTCCCCATAACATCTCTACCACCTCCTGCAAGACCTCCACCCCATAACATCTCTACCACCTCCTGCTAGACCTCCACCCCATAACATCTCTACCACCTCCTGCTAGACCTCCACCCCATAACATCTCTACCACCTCCTGCTAGACCTCCACCCCATAACATCTCTACCACCTCCTGCTACACCTCCACCCCATAACATATCTACTACCTCCTGCTTCCCACCTAGACCTCCCACCCCTTTACTTTGTTACTGGGTACAGTGTATTATTGCCTGGTGGTGTTTGTGTGTGCATGCGTTCATTTAAGCATGTGTGTGTAACACCCCTCACCCAGTCTTCACTCAAAGCACGGGTTGACATGTGTATACTGCAGATGTATTGCTCATACAGACAACAGCAGCCTACTAGACCAGGGGAAAGGTCTGAGAGGAGAAGAGGTCTTTCAAAGATTTACATCTCCAGTCTTCGCTCTAGTGAAAACATGCCTGAGACATGCAGGGCCAAGTGGGGAGTGGAGGGAGAGTATCATGTATATAGATTGACTATGAGCTTGGCTTACTGTGGATTCATCCTAAAATCCTAGCTCTCTCTCTATCTATCTGTGTGTGTGTGTGTGTGTGTGTGTGTGTGTGTGTGTGTGTGTGTGTGTGTGTGTGTGTGTGTGTGTGTGTGTGTGTGTGTGTGTGTGTGTGTGTGTGTGTGTGTGTGTGTGTGTGTGTGTGTGTGTTTGTGTGTGTGTGGATAAGAGCATCTGCTAAATGACTAAAATGGGAGTATAGCTTCTAGAGGAATACTGTGAGATATAATACTGTGAGATATAATACTGTGAGATATAATACTGTGAGATATGATTAGACATCCAGGTGGAGTCACACCTCAATGTGTATATCATTAACCATTTTCCATAGCTATGCAATGACCTGTTATGCTTGGCCTAACCATGGTTATCCATGTGATATGTGCACATGTATGTTTGTGTTTTACATGTAATGTTCTGCTCAGCAGTGACGTACAGTACCCCCGCCCCAGCCTTCTAGGTAAACTGAGCTGCTCTTTGAAAACTCATCCTAGTATTGTGTCAAGCTGCACTACTGTTCAGTGTTTATTTCCATGGTGCTTTGATGTCCGTCGTAACTCTTTCTCCAGTTATCTTGTTATGCTGTTGCATTCCCACCAAGCAACGCCAACCCTCCCATGGGTGCGCTAATATTCTCTCTCATCCTCAATCTATAGGAACAATAAAAGCCATGTTTTTTGTTTGAACTGGGACAGGGAATTTCCAGTGACCATAATGATGAGCCGTCTAGTTAATCAGATCATGAATAATGCATGAGATGGAAGTGTGTCTCCTGTGTGATCAAGATTGCATCGCAGCACAGTTCCTGGGAGGAGAGGAGGCTGCGAGAGAAAGACACGTGTGGGGAGCATGTAGAGTACGTGAAATACCTTACTTTCTTTAAACAAAAATATTGAACCTTTATTTAACTAAGCAAGTCAGCCTGAGCACCGTCATTGACAATCATAAACACTTTCGACCCAGTCTCCTATAAAATATGTCCCATTACTTTGCTAGAAAGTCTGTTCAAGTTTTAGTCATCATAAATGATATAACATCATAGAGAAACACTGTTGATATTACATAGTGTGAGACATGATTAAACATCCACATAGAATCTCACCTAAAAGCACTTTGAATAACCCCTAATTATTGATTGGTGCTTAGCTAACACCAGCATGAATGTGTTGCATTTTGAATATCAAACCTTACCTCTAATGGTTTGGTGTGTAACCTAACCTCTAATGGTTTGGTGTGTAACCTAACCTCTAATGGTTTGGTGTGTAACCTAACCTCTAATGGTTTGGTGTGTAACCTAACCTCTAATGGTTTGGTGTGTAACCTAACCTCTAATGGTTTGGTGTGTAACCTAACCTCTAATGGTTTGGTGTGTAACCTAACCTCTAATGGTTTGGTGTTTAATCTAACCTCTAATGGTTTGGTGTGTAACCTAACATCTAATGGTTTGGTGTGTAACCTAACCTCTAATGGTTTGGTGTGTAACCTAACCTCTAATGGTTTGGTGTTTAATCTAACCTCTAATGGTTTGGTGTGTAACCTAACCTCTAATGGTTTGGTGTGTAACCTAACCTCTAATGGTTTGGTGTGTAACCTAACCTCTAATGGTTTGGTGTGTAACCTAACCTCTAATGGTTTGGTGTTTAATCTAACCTCTAATGGTTTGGTGTTTAATCTAACCTCTAATGGTTTGGTGTGTAACCTAACCTCTAATGGTTTGGTGTGTAACCTAACCTCTAATGGTTTGGTGTGTAACCTAACCTCTAATGGTTTGGTGTTTAACCTAACCTCTAAAATAATTATAATTTGCAAATTGACCACATCTAAGCCCAAAAAGAGTTTGTATTTGAAAATAACAATTTCATACCTTGATTAAATTGAGACATGATCTCATATCTCTTCTTTTAATTTGTGGGAATACTGGGAAACAGATTTTCTAAATTATACATACATTTTTGCTGAATTCCAGGTGATCTTACAGTCTTTTTGTCACGACTTCCTCCGAAGTCGGTCCCTCTCCTTGTTCGGACGACGTTCGGCGGTCAACGTCAACGGTCTTCTAGCCATCGTCGGTCCACCTTTCAGTTTCCATTTGTTTTGTCTTGTCTCCACACACACCTGGTTTCAATCCCATCAATTACATGTTGTGTATTTAACCCTCTGTTCCCCACATGTCCTTGTCCGGTATTGTTGATTGTAAGATTTTGTGCACGTTATGTCTGGCGTGTGAAGGGTTTCGTCCCATGTTGTGTATTTAACCCTCTGTTCCCCACATGTCCTTGTCCGGTATTGTTGATTGTAAGAGTTATGTTATGTCTGGCGTGTGAAGGGTTTCGTCCCATGTTGTCTATTTAACCCTCTGTTCCCCACATGTCCTTGTCCGGTATTGTTGATTGTAAGAGTTATGTTATGTCTGGCGTGTGAAGGGTTTCGTCCCATGTTGTGTATTTAACCCTCTGTTCCCCACATGTCCTTGTCCGGTATTGTTGATTGTAAGAGTTATGTTATGTCTGGCGTGTGAAGGGTTTCGTCCCATGTTGTGTATTTAACCCTCTGTTCCCCACATGTCCTTGTCCGGTATTGTTGATTGTAAGAGTTATGTTATGTCTGGCGTGTGAAGGGTTTCGTCCCATGTTGTGTATTTAACCCTCTGTTCCCCACATGTCCTTGTCCGGTATTGTTGATTGTAAGAGTTATGTTATGTCTGGCGTGTGAAGGGTTTCGTCCCATGTTGTGTATTTAACCCTCTGTTCCCCACATGTCCTTGTCCGGTATTGTTGATTGTAAGAGTTATGTTATGTCTGGCGTGTGAAGGGTTTCGTCCCATGTTGTGTATTTAACCCTCTGTTCCCCACATGTCCTTGTCCGGTATTGTTGATTGTAAGAGTTATGTTATGTCTGGCGTGCGAAGGGTTTCGTCCCATTCTATTTATTTATTGTTTTTGTTCACAGTGATTTTATTATGAAACTGCACCGTTGTAACACAGTCTTTGCCATCCTGCGCCTGACTTCTCTGCCGCCAGTACGCACGCATTACACTTTTTGACCAAAAACTAAAATCCCCCAAAACATTGGGGGTTCAAAAACATCACTTGGGACAGTTGTGGCTCGAGGCTGCCTGTTCCCGACCCCTCTGCTTTAATGGTTTGATCGAAGAATCTCATATCAATATTGACTAATTGGATTGTCCTGATATCAATCAGTGACCACCAGAGGTGATAGGTGATCAATAGCCATGACCCTGGATGGGCTCATCGATCCTGATTCACAGCTAAGAGAATCATGGTTATATTCCATCAATCAAGCACTTGTGAGGGTATGTGAGGGTATGGGGGTATGGACAGTAGGCTATTCATAAATTGTCTGGTTTCAACTTCTGCATATAACACTGTTCATTACACTGCAGTGTTGTCATTCAAAAAGTGATGTGACGCATTCCATGGCTAGTGTTAAAAACAGGTGGATGGGCAGTATTTATAAATGATCTGGTTATGACTTTTAGTTGAATATCACAGACAACCTCTGATCCTTACAAAAATACTAGGTAAGCACGGAATTAGAGCAGTGACACTTGCAACTTTACTACTCTGCTCCTACCTGCTCCTACCTGCAGTGAGGTGTGGTCATTTGGACACATAATTCCAGATATGCTGCAGTGAATTTAGTTTTGGATAACTTTTTCTGTCAGCACCGCACTTAACCGACCCAATGTGCATTCTTTCCTAGTTATGTTTCCACATATCCTTCTGCCTCAGTGAGAGAATGAGAGGGAGACTCGTGTTTGTGCTAGTTTTATTTTGCCGTCATGTTTGGGTTTTTGCACCGGCTGGTTATTATGGTACAGATTATGGGAGGTCAGTTTGAGGGGTTGCCATGGAGACAGTGTGCCTTGCGCTGGCGGAGGATGATTCGGCAGCTCCTTGGTGTGTCAGTAGCCTCTGATGAGGTGAAATAGATTTCACCTGAATAACACATCCAACCATTTACACATAAACACATCTAGGCCTCCCTGCCTGAGAGCAGGCAGTTCAACCCACCATTCCTTCTCCACTCCCCTCTTGTTTTATTTCCATCTCTCTAATCTGTCATTTTCACACCAAAAATGACATGCCGGGCATTCAGTTTGTGTTTCTGAAGTATTTCCTTATCAGTTTTATCTGTCTGTCTGTATCCTAGTCATCCCCCTCTTTCTGCATTTCTCCTTTTCCTCTTCATCTCACTCCATCCCTCTCTCTTCTTCTCTCCTGATGAGGTGGGTGGAAGTGAGGACATCCTCTCTCCATTTCTTTCTCCATATCCCTCGCTCCTCTCCCTTTGCTTTTTGAGAGTGATGTAGGCAGTCATCCTTTCATTGTCATTCCTGAATTCTCTCATCCAACTCTCCTTCTCTCAAATGTCTCTCTCCCTTCTCCCCTTTCATTTCTATTATCACTCTTTCATATATTCTCTCCATACCTCTCTCTCCTGTGCTCTCTGAGAGGAGTGGAGGCGGCTGGAGGGAGGATGTCATCCTGAGCATCAAGCCCACAACGAGGCTTTGAAGCTGGGTTGGACTCCACTCACTGGCTGCCTCTCCTCCCTCTCTGCCTCCGCAGCTCCTGGCTCTGGAGCTATGGCTAGGCAGGCAGGACTGCAAACGCAGCAAAAACACACAGAGAGAAAGAAAGCTAATGAAAAAGGAAAGAGGGAGGGAGGAGAGAGAAACAGAGAGCTGCTGGGCTTTTACTCAGAGCCTGTGTGGGGCCTGATTCCTGTGGAGGGGCCATCTGCTTAGAGGGAAGGAGGGAAGGAGAAAGAGAAGGGGGGGGCAGGGAGGGGAATTCAGAAAAGAGCAGTAGTAACAGTACCACACACACACTTATCTAACCTCTATTATCTAACCAGTCTCCCCTGTATCAAGTCTCCTCTGCAACCAGTCTCCCCTGCAACCAGTCTCCTCTGTAACCAGTCTCCTCTGCAAACCAGTCTCCTCTGTAACCAGTCTCCTCTGCAAACCAGTCTCCTCTGCAAACCAGTCTCCTCTGTAACCAGTCTCCTCTGTAAACCAGTCTCCTCCGCAACCAGTCTCCTCTGCAACCAGTCTCCTCTGCTGTGTTACTATGACAGAGGAACAGTACAGTAAACATCACCTACAGCCTCTTACAATCACCTGGTGTCTATGTTACACTACTAATGGTATTAAGTGGTAATAATGCTCATTTGTGTGTGTGAGACAGAGAGGGTGTACTTTCATGCTCTATCCACCATGTGTTACAGTACTAAGTGTGAAGGAATAAGCCCTTCACTACAAGGACATTGTTTTAATTGTGTCTATTGCTTTATTGGATAAAACAAAATGTATGCAGAATCCCTATCATGTTGACCATTCATCATTCCATGCAATATTATAGCTGCAATGTCAATTGCACCTCTTCTGTGTTAATTCATTATGTAGCTCCTGATTGGCTAGTTAATTGAGTGGTTGTTTGAACACAGGTGTGGTCCCTCAGACCAAATTATTGAAGGAACCGCTTTTAACAGAGTGTGTTATTGTTTGAGAGATTATTGTGTGTGTGTATGGTGAGCCACTGTTTTAGCCATCCGTTTTGTCATTTTTACCTGGTTTATCTTGCCCTTTTACAATAAATGTAGCATTATTGCACATCTTACTTGTCAGTCGGTTTTAAAAGCCTTATGTGCAAGAGTAGGCCAGCTGTTTCACAGGCACAAGTGATAATGATATGTGATAATGGGTAGTACTGGAACAGCAGCCTCAGACGAAAGGTAATACATGACTCTGGAGGAGAGTCCTCTGGCCTCACTACTAGATGACTGACAGGTGACATAGTGGGTGTGTGTGTGTGTGTGTGTGTGAGAGAGAGAGAGATGGAGTCAGGGTCGTTAGACAGACAGTCGAGTGACATTGCATTACTGCTTTTACTGTCACTTGATGAATGGCCCTCTGATACAATCTATGGACGGCTCTCCCACTCAACCTTCACTTGTACACTACTGACTATGTGTGTGCAGGTGACAGGGAGAGGGAGGGAAGGAGGAGAAAGAGGGAAGGCAGAGAGATGACCATCCATCCCCATTATCCTTTTTCACTCAAGTTATTTATGCCTCACATCCGGCTGACTCTCTCCGTTTGTTTTTCTATCGCTCCCTGTCATTTTCACTTGTTCATGACTGTCCCCTCTCCCGCTTTCTCTGTTCACTCTTTCTGCCCCGCTCCCTGAGGAAATACCAGGGTCCTAATGACATGCAGAAAGGTTGAGGTAAGAGAAATACCAGGGTCCTAATGACATGCAGAAAGGTTGAGGTGGGAGAAATACCAGGGTCCTAATGACATGCAGAAAGGTTGAGGTAGGAGAAATACCAGGGTCCTAATGACATGCAGAAAGGTTGAGGTAGGAGAAATACCAGGGTCCTAATGACATGCAGAAAGGTCGAGGTAGGAGAAATACCAGGGTCCTAATGACATGCAGAAAGGTTGAGGTGGGAGAAATACCAGGGTCCTAATGACATGCAGAAAGGTTGAGGTGGGAGAAATACCAGGGTCCTAATGACATGCAGAAAGGTCGCGGTGGGAGAAATGCCAGGGTCCTAATGACATGCAGAAAGGTTGAGGTGGGAGAAATACCAGGGTCCTAATGACATGCAGAAAGGTTCAGGTAGGAGAAATACCAGGGTCCTAATGACATGCAGAAAGGTTGAGGTAGGAGAAATACCAGGGTCCTAATGACATGCAGAAAGGTTGAGGTGGGAGAAATACCAGGGTCCTAATGACATGCAGAAAGGTTGAGGTGGGAGAAATACCAGGGTCCTAATGACATGCAGAAAGGTTGAGGTGGGAGAAATACCAGGGTCCTAATGACATGCAGAAAGGTTGAGGTGGGAGAAATACCAGGGTCCTAATGACATGCAGAAAGGTTGAGGTAGGAGAAATACCAGGGTCCTAATGACATGCAGAAAGGTTGAGGTGGGAGAAATACCAGGGTCCTAATGACATGCAGAAAGGTCGAGGTGGGAGAAATGCCAGGGTCCTAATGACATGCAGAAAGGTTGAGGTGGGGGAAATACCAGGGTCCTAATGACATGCAGAAAGGTTGAGGTAGGAGAAATACCAGGGTCCTAATGACATGCAGAAAGGTTCAGGTAGGAGAAATACCAGGGTCCTAATGACATGCAGAAAGGTTCAGGTAGGAGAAATACCAGGGTCCTAATGACATGCAGAAAGGTTGAGGTAGGAGAAATACCAGGGTCCTAATGACATGCAGAAAGGTTGAGGTAGGAGAAATACCAGGGTCCTAATGACATGCAGAAAGGTTGAGGTAGGAGAAATACCAGGGTCCTAATGACATGCAGAAAGGTTGAGGTGGGAGAAATACCAGGGTCCTAATGACATGCAGAAAGGTTGAGGTAGGAGAAATACCAGGGTCCTAATGACATGCAGAAAGGTTGAGGTGGGAGAAATGCCAGGGTCCTAATGACATGCAGAAAGGTTGAGGTGGGGGAAATACCAGGGTCCTAATGACATGCAGAAAGGTTGAGGTAGGAGAAATACCAGGGTCCTAATGACATGCAGAAAGGTTGAGGTAGGAGAAATACCAGGGTCCTAATGACATGCAGAAAGGTTGAGGTGGGAGAAATACCAGGGTCTTAATGACATGCAGAAAGGTTCAGGTAGGAGAAATACCAGGGTCCTAATGACATGCAGAAAGGTTGAGGTGGGAGAAATACCAGGGTCCTAATGACATGCAGAAAGGTTGAGGTGGGAGAAATACCAGGGTCCTAATGACATGCAGAAAGGTTGAGGTGGGGGAAATACCAGGGTCCTAATGACATGCAGAAAGGTTCAGGTAGGAGAAATACCAGGGTCCTAATGACATGCAGAAAGGTTCAGGTAGGAGAAATACCAGGGTCCTAATGACATGCAGAAAGGTTGAGGTAGGATAAATACCAGGGTCCTAATGACATGCAGAAAGGTTGAGGTGGGAGAAATACCAGGGTCCTAATGACATGCAGAAAGGTTGAGGTGGGAGAAATACCAGGGTCCTAATGACATGCAGAAAGGTTCAGGTAGGAGAAATACCAGGGTCCTAATGACATGCAGAAAGGTTGAGGTAGGATAAATACCAGGGTCCCAATGACATGCAGAAAGGTTGAGGTGGGAGAAATAGCAGGCTATTGACATACAGAAAGGTTGAGGTGGGAGAAATACCAGGGTCCCAATGACATGCAGAAAGGTTGAGGTGGGAGAAATAGCAGGCTATTGACATACAGAAAGGTTGAGGTGGGAGAAATAGCAGGCTATTGACATACAGAAAGGTTGAGGTAGGAGAAATAGCAGGCTATTGACATACAGAAAGGTTGAGGTAGGAGAAATAGCAGGCTATTGACATACAGAAAGGTTGAGGTGGGAGAAATAGCAGGCTATTGACATACAGAAAGGTTGAGGTGGGAGAAATAGCAGGCTATTGACATACAGAAAGGTTGAGGTTGGAGAAATAGCAGGCTATTGACATACAGTAGTGTGTGTGACACTGGTCAAATGTCAGTGATCTTATTCTCAATGATCCAGTGTGTGTGTGTAAATGACTGTGCGACACTCACTAGCAGACACACACACTCCCCTCTCGTGTTCTGGCACATCAAAAGCCTTTGGGGTGAAAGTGACACAGCGCAGTTACACACTGACCCCTGCTGCAAATATTGGGTAATACAACCAGCACATACACGACTACTTCAAACAGGAAGTTGACACTAAGCATGACGTTGCATTGGAGCCTCTGGGCTGGTAAAGCTCTTGTGACATCACATTTACATGTAGGCTGTTTTACAACAGCAATGCAATTTGGTCCTTTACTTTTTTCTGGAGAACAGTGATCTGACCACTAAAACAGAATTGAAATACTATTTACTCATACTCTGCCGAGGTTAAAGCATAGCAGTGAAACAAGTTGAAAGAGACAGACGTTCCATTCCAAACTGCAGCACACCTGCTCTCATCACCACTTGTATTGTGCTGCAGAGGAGAGTCAACCACAGCCTTTAACTCTGTGGACCAGGGCCAATGTAGTAGAGCCAGACTTCAGAACCTGTATGGGAGCTTTACCAAGACATTTCAGTCTTCAAATTTACAACCTTGGCCGGGACTCAATCCAGGCCACATCTGCAGTGTTTACCTAGAATAAATTTCCTTTAAATGGTGCATTGCATAAATCATGGTTTAATGAACTGATACAAAAAACACTTCAACACTGAGTTTTTCCATTTTAAATTATGATACAAATTTTTCGCCACCAACAGAATATATATATATATATTCTGTTGGTGGCGAAAAATTTGTATCATAATTTAAAATATATATATATATACAGTGGGGCAAAAAAAGTATTGTCAGCCACCAATTGTGCAAGTTCTCCCACTTAAAAAGATGAGAGGCCTGTAATTGTCATCATAGGTACACTTCAACTATGACAGACAAAATGAGAAAAAAAATTCCAGAAAATCACATTGTAGGATTTTTTATGAATTTATTTGCAAATTATGGTGGAAAATAAGTATTTGGTCACCTACAAACAAGCAAGATTTCTGCCTCTCACAGACCTGTAACTTCTTATTTAAGAGGCTCCTCTGTCCTCCACTCGTTACCTGTATTAATGGCACCTGTTTGAACTTGTTATGAGTATAAAAGACACCTGTCCACAACCTCAAACAGCCACACTCCAAACTCCACTATGGCCAAGACCAAAGAGCTGTCAAAGGACACCAGAAACAAAATTGTAGACCTGCACCAGGCTGGGAAGACTGAATCTGCAATAGGTAAGCAGCTTGGTGTGAAGAAATCAACTGTGGGAGCAATTATTAGGAAATGGAAGACATACAAGACCACTGATAATCTCCCTCGATCTGGGGCTCCACGCAAGATCTCACCCTGTGAGATCAAAATGATCACAAGAACGGTGAGCAAAAATCCCAGAACCACACGGGGGGACCTAGTGAATGACCTGCATAGAGCTGGGACCAAAGTAACAAAGCCTACCATCAGTAACACACTACGCCGCCAGGGACTCAAATCCTGCAGTGCCAGACGTGTCCCCCTGCTTAAGCCAGTACATGTCCAGGCCCGTCTGAAGTTTGCTAGAGAGCATTTGGATGATCCAGAAGAAGATTGGGAGAATGTCATATGGTCAGATGAAACCAAAATTAAACTTTTTGGTAAAAACTCAACTCGTCGTGTTTGGAGGACAAAGAATGCTGAGTTGCATCCAAAGAACACCATACCTACTGTGAAGCATGGGGGTGGAAACATCATGCTTTGGGGCTGTTTTTCTGCAAAGGGACCAGGACGACTGATCCGTGTAAAGGAAATAATTAATGGGGCCATGTATCGTGAGATTTTGAGTGAAAACCTTCTTCTATCAGCAAGGGCATTGAAGATGAAACGTGGCTGGGTCTTTCAGCATGACAATGATCCCAAACACACCACCCGGGCAACAAAGGAGTGGCTTACTAAGAAGCATTTCAAGGTCCTGGAGTGGCCTAGCCAGTCTCCAGATCTCAACCCGATAGAAAATCTTAGGAAGGAGTTGAAAGTCCGTGTTGCCCAGCAACAGCCCCAAAACATCACTGCTCTAGAGATCTGCATGGAGGAATGGGCCAAAATACCAGCAACAGTGTGTGAAAACCTTGTGAAGACTTACAGAAAAGGGTATACAAAAAAGTATTGAGATAAACTTTTGTTATTGACCAAATACTTATTTTCCACCAAAATTTGCAAATAAATTACTAAAAAATCCTACAATGTGATTTTCTGGATTTTTTTTTCTCATTTTGTCTGTCATAGTTGAAGTGTACCTATGATGACAATTACAGGCCTCTCATCTTTTTAAGTGGGAGAACTTGCACAATTGGTGGCTGACTAAATACTTTTTTTGCCCCACTGTATGTAAAATGTGTTTGCAAAATGTGTAGCAGAAAAGCTGTAAAAAACAAAAAAAGATGTGTCCTCCTTAGGGGGGGTAATAATAATACAAATCAATATATACAGTACCAGTCAAAAGTTGACACACTCATTCAAGGGTTTTCTTCATTTTTTACTACCCTTTACTACATTGTAGAATAATAGTGAAGACATCAAAACTATGAAATAACACATGGAATCATGTAGAAAGCAAAACAGTATTTCATATTTGAGATGCATCAAAGTAGCCACTCTTTGTCTTGATGACAGCTTTGCACACTCTTGGCATTCTCTCAACCAGCTTCATGAGGTAGTCACCTGGAATGCATTTCAATTAACAGGTGTGCCTTGTTAAAAGTTCATTTGTGGAATTTCTTCCCTTCTTAATGCATTTGAGCAAATCAGTTGTTTTGTGACAAGGGTGGTATACAGAAGATAGCCCTATTTGGTAAAATACCAAGTCCATGTTATGGCAAGAACAGCTCAAATAAGCAAAGAGAAATTACAGTCCATCATTATTTTAAGACATGAAGGTCAGTCAATCTGGAAAGTTTCTTCAAGTGCAGTCACAGAAACCATCATGATGAAACTGTCTCTCATGAGGACCGCCACAGGAAAGGAAGACCCAGAGTTACCACTGCTGCAGAGGATAAGTTCATTAGAGTTAACTGTCTCTCATGAGGACCGCCACAGGAAAGGAAGACCCAGAGTTACCACTGCTGTAGAGGATAAGTTCATTAGAGTTAACTGTCTCTCATGAGGACCACCACAGGAAAGGAAGACCCAGAGTTACCACTGCTGCAGAGGATAAGTTCATTGGAGTTATCAGCCTCATAAATTGCAGTCCAAATAAATGCTTCACAGAGTTCAATTCACAGACACATCTCAACATCAACTGTTCAGAGGAGATTGCGTGAATCAGGCCTTCATGGTCGAATTGCTGCAAAGAAACCACTACTAAAGGACACCAATAAGAAGAGACTTGCTTGGGCCAAGAAACATGAGCAATGGACATTAGACCGGTGGACATCTGTCCTTTGGTCTGATGAGCCCAAATTTGAGATTTTTGGTTCCGACCGCCGTGTCTTTGTGAGACGTAGAGTGTAGGTGAACGGACGATCTCCACATGTGTGGTTCCCACCGTGAAGCATGGTGTGACGGTATTTCGCCGTTGACACTGTCAGTGGTTTATTAAGAATTCAAGGTACACTTAACCAGCATGGCTACCACTGGTTTGCACTTAGTGGGACTATCATTTGTTCTTCAACAGGACAATGACCCAACACACCTCCAGGCAGTGTAAGGGCTATTAAACCATTAAGGAGAGTGATGGAGTGCTGCATCAGATGACCTGGCCTCCACAATCCCCCGACCTCAACCCAATTGAGATGGTTTGAGTAGGACCGCAGAGTGTAGGAAAAGCAGCCAACAAGTGCTCAGCTGTTGGAAAAGCATTCCAGGTGAAGCTGATTGAGAGAATGCCAGGACTGTGCAAAGCTGTCAAGACAAAGAGTGCCTACTTTGAAAAATCTCAAATATAAAATGTTTAATGCTTTTTTGGTTGCTAGAAGATTCCATGTGTTATTTAATAGTTTTGATGTCTTCACTATTATTCTACAATGTATAAAATAGTACAAATTAAGAAAATGAGTAGGTGTCAACTTGACTGGTACTGTATATAGACTATATAGAAATATCATCTCACTGTCAACTGCATTTTATTTTCAGCAAACTTAACATGTAAATATTTGTATTTACATAACTGAACAAGTTCCACAGACGTGACTAACAGAAATGGAATAATGTGTCCCTGAACAAAGGGGGGGGGGGGGGGGGGGCGACCAGCTGCATCAAGTACTGCAGTGTATCTCCTCATGAACTGCACCAGATTTGCTAGTACTTGCTGTGAGATGTTACCCCACTCTTCCACCAAAGCACCTGCAAGTTCCCGAACATTTCTGGGGGGAAAGTGCTCAATGGGATTGAGATCCAGGCTCTTCGCTGGCCATGGCAGAACACTGACATTGCTGTCTTGCAGGAAATCACGAACAGCACGAGCAGTATGGCTAGTATGGCATTGTCATGCTGGAGGGTCATGTCAGGATGAGCCTGCAGGAAGGGTACCACATGAGGGAGGAGGATGTCTTCCCTGTAATGCCCAGCGTTGAGATTGCCTGCAATGACAACAAGCTCAGCCCGATGATGCTGTGGCACACCTCCCCAGATCATGACGGACCCTCCACCTCCAAATTGATCCCGCTCAAGAGTACAGACTTCGTTGTAACGCTCATTCTTTCGACGATAAACACGAATCCAAACATTACCCCTGGTAAGACAAAACCGCGACTCGTCAGTGAAGAGCACTTTTTGCCAGTCCTGTCTGGTCCAGGGACAGTGGGTTTGTGCCCATAGGTGACGTTGTTGCCGGTGATGTCTGGTGAGGACCTGCCTTACAACAGGCTTACAAGCCCTCAGTCCAGCCTCTCTCAGCCTATTGCGGACAGTCTGAGCACTGATGGAGGGATTGTGCGTTCCAGGTGTAACTCGGGCAGTTGTTGTTGCCATCTTGTACCTGTCCCACAGGTGTGATGTTCGGATGTACCGATCCTGTGCAGGTTTTGTTACACGTGGTCTGCCACTGCGAGGATGACCAGCTGTCCGTCCTGTAGCGATGTCTTAGGTGTCTCACAGTACGGACATTGCAATTCATTGCCCTAGCCACATCTGCAGTCCTCATGCCTCCTTGCAGCATGCCTATGCCACATTCACGCAGATGAGCAGGGACCCTGGGCATCTTTCTTTTGGTGTTTTTCAGAATCAGTAGAAAGGCCTCTTTAGTGTCCTAAGTTTTCATATCTGTAAGCTGTTAGTGTCTTCACAACCATTCCACAGGTGCATGTTCATTAATTGTTTATGGTTCAATGAACAAGCATGGGAAACAGTGTTTAAACCCTTTACAATGAAGATCTGTGAAGTTATTTGGATTTTTACTAATTATCTTTGAAAGACAGGGTCCTGAAAAGGGGACCTTCCCTTTATGATTCCGGTCCTTGTCTCTGTGATAAAACCATTGCTATTAGTGTTTAATGATAGTGTTATTAGGTATGGTTTTGACGTGTTTAATCAAATATTCTCAATTGCTAATACTTTATGGCCAGCAGGTCACTTGGTTTGGGAAACCTTTTGGCCCTAATCACAATTTATCATCAATCGGGCTACAAGCCCTAGACCCAATTCCCCTCTGTAAGAGGCAGGTGCAGTCTACACCCAGTACAATCACTTAGACCGTGGCACTAATCCTTAAGCAGTTGGCTGGGCTCCAGTGGTCACTCAGACCAGCCACAGGAGGCAGGCACAAACCCAGCCTGTACACTGACCCCACCACCCTTAATTATTAATTACACTGCTCTGATCATGTCTAGAAACGCCCGCTGCGTTGTCTAATTGCCTGCTGGGTTGACAAGGTCAGTTCTGAGACTGAAAAGCCGAAATCACACCAATAAAAAGGCGCGACTAAGCCAAACTAGGCTACTGGGGCTGGCCTCGTTACACATTCACTAGAAGTTATATTCACTATAGTTGCTGAGCCAGCACAGTGGGGTTCAGGTCGGCCCTAAAGTGTGATCCAGGGAAGGGCGAGAGGCTAGTAAAGCATCCTTATTAGGACCATAATCAGACCAAACTCCCTCAGTTATCTAGCTCCCATCTTGCTGCTGGATGGTAGACAGGGAATACCTAGCCAGTTGCTTAACCACTAGGCTACCTGCCGTCCCAAAAAGACAGAGCAAGTGAAAGAGACAAAGATGGAGTGAGAGTCAGCTACCGTTGATGAATGAAAATCTCTGGGTTTTATACAGAGCCAGTGGGGCTCATCCTCGAAGTAGATTCTAATGAGCCGGGGTCTGTATTCACAAAGCATCTCAGAGTAGAAATTCTGTTGTCGGGATCAGTTCCAACCTCTTATTAAGACTTAAAAGGCCAAACTGACCCTAAATCAGCACTCCTAACACAAGAGTCAAACAAATCCACAGACATCATTCAAGCTCTCTTTTTATTGATCAAGATGAACAGGTTTAAAAATCAGAACAAAAAAAGATCAATTCAAATCTCACTATATTTTACAGTAAGGGGCTAGAGAGATCAGTCAGTGGGTGTGAGATCTGGTGGGTGGGAAGGAGAGAGGAGAGAAAGAGATGCTCCTAACTAACATTGTACAAACACTTCCCAAACTGATTTCCCCAAAAAAGTCAAACCGTGAAAGAGTGGAAACCTGACATTACAAACCAAAACAAGCACGGTTTTTATTTGTCCTAAAAACTGCATGAGCAACAGAACATAGATAAAAGCCTTAATGTACCATTCTACTTCAGCAGCTACTAGACAAGGTCCTTTATATCAGAAACGATGAAGGAAAGAAATACAACGGAAAACTGAATGAAGAATGTCTGGTCCTGCGCTAAAAATGTGATCTTCCAAAAAAAACAACAGGAGGACAACAGAGGGCACCTTTACACACGTGTCTTTTGTTGTGATTTAGATGTCACAGTTGTTTTAATAAGCCACTACATCTGTGGTTCACCTTGTTTTAAGCAGCGCAGAGACAGGTTCAGGGTGGAGCGACAGGTGGTCTTCAGATCTTCCTCCTCCAGATTTCCCAGCGTCCCCTGGGGTGCACAAACGGTCAAAGAGGTGACACATTAGCAAAGATCCTGGTAACACAGCTTGTAGCAGCCACAAGCTGTTATCATCAACTATACATACAGAAATCCCCCTATAGACATGTCACAGAGGAATGGTAACTAATCTAACGAACTGGAAAATAAACTAAAACTAACACTAGCTAACATTGGGGAAAACTAAATTGCATTTTTGGAGCAGGGAACATCCTGGAATTTTGTGAACGTTTCTCCAACAGCCCTTTAATGTTAGTGGACATTAGCTGACGATGGCCGCCCTGCTCTTCACACTCAGTTTGGGACACAGTATAAGGCAATAGAACTCAACTTTAAAAGCTTTAACCATCCTATTTTGAGATTTATGGAACCTGCTTGATATCCCCTTTACCATAAAATGAACTGTAGACAAACCTAAACTGAGGAATGTTAGTTGGATGATAGATATAACCATCGATATCAAACATGGGCCAAAATTAAGTTTTCAATTAACAGCATGTAAATAATATAAATTGGTACACTTTCAAAGTCAATGAAGTCCTGAAAGGCAGGTCCACTAATAAGTACCACATCTAATTAAACTAGACAGCTGGAGGATATCAAACAAGTTCACCTGTACCTCTCATCATCATCATCACTTCCTGGTAATAAATACTTCAAAAACAACCTTTAAAAGATGAAAGAAAACACCAAAAAAGCAAAGGAGAAACAAAAAACAATACACATCAAGCTTTAGTCATGATAAAGAGCAGTAAGCTCACAGGCAACAGCATTCAGTAGAAATGGATGTGGGTAGAGAAAGGAGTACCTGGGTGAGTACCTGAATAGTTTGACAGTTTGATCCTTGAGGGTTTATTAATTTGCCTTTTTCTTTCATGAGGTCGCTCACTCACTCAACACCAACGCTGTGTGAGGTATGGAAGTCAGCTGCAATCATTCATTAACCCCTACCCTTCCATCATCAGCCCAATGCTAACCAACACACTGTGTTACAATACATATCAGAGAACAGAGAGCTGTATATAGAACACAATATCCATGGCAGTGGGAGAAAAAATGGTTTTAGACTGTGCATTCAGTAGGTCAAAGAAATAGTATGGATCCTTCCATATATAGCTTCACTTTACTTTTAAAGTACCTGTAAAATGCAGTGTGTCTATGTGTGGATACATGTCCACATTTCTAGACAAACAGTCACTTTAATACGTTCCATAGGCTATGAAAATCGACAAATTAAAACACATGGTTACTGCCACCATCACTGAAGAGAAAAAAAATATACAAGAGGCAATACAGGCAGAAAGAAATGCTTGGATTTAAATTTGGAAGAGATTTTTGTCCAATAGACCAAATATAGAGATATATAATATGTATGCATGTATATAACCGATACAAAACGAGGGGTACCTCCAGGTATGTTTTTCAGGACTACACTGGTCTTTCCCTCTGGGCTTTGTGACCTCTGTTTCTACCTTCTTCTCTCATCATCGGTCTAGCTCCATCTTCAGTGCATACTTACGATGCACTATATCCAAAACAACAGGATAAAGATACAACATACAAATCAAAGGCAATAGAACTGAAAGTAAACAGGGGGAGAGGAGAACAGGAGGGGGAGGTTTGAGAGGGAAGATGGGGGAGGGGTGTGTGTTTTGAGAGCCAGGATGACGGGGGAGGGCGCACTTACCTGAGCCTGATCTGAGGTCCTATCAGATCAGTTTTAATTGGACTGAGTGTCACCTTCAGAATGGAGTTCGTCTTGAGCAGCCCCGTTGACCCTGGCCAGAAGGGCCAGGCCCAGAGTGGAGGCAGGAGCCTCAGCCTCCACGGGCCCAGGCTTGGCCACGTCAGAGGAAGGCTTGTCATCCTCTAACACCTCATCCTTCTTGGAGCTGCTTCTCCTCTCCTCCGGCTCCTTACGCTCTGGGAGGGATGGAGGTATGAAACAGTCATGACAAAGACTTCTAGAGTAGGACACACTTCAGATCACACTTGTGAATTCGGTAGGGACCATTATGGTCCAAATGTTGTTGCATCACCAGCTCAATCACAAGTGTGGAGTCACTAAACCAAACGTGGGTAAAAGGTCTAGTCAGGGATTTTTCTGCCGTTTAAATCTTTAGGCGGGCCGCCTAAGTGTTTTTCAGGCCACCTAAGTCCAATCTGTAAAAAAGTATATTTATTTTATACATTTTAGGGATGGAAACCGCTTCAGTGTAAACTTACACGACAAACCAGATAGAGTATTTAGAATAAATAATAGGGAAAGAAATGGTAGTCTTTGAGATCTAACAATCACCAAAAGAAAAGCTAGACAGTCGAGGAGAATTAAAAAAATATATGAATTTAGCAGTATTGATTTTATGTTTGAGTAAAAGAACACCGCATTAGCAATGGCAAAATGAATAGAATTGCAGGAAATTAGCTTTAAAACAAACATTTTCTCGCAGCTCAATGGGGAAATTTGTATAACTAAGAAATTCACTTAAATGTAAACATTTCTCTACACCGCCTCTAAAATATTCTCTAAAATTCAGCCACGCCGACGGATGGACCGCACGCATTGCCACGTCCACCACCTAAGCCCCTTTTAGATTCAGAAAAAAACCTGCTATTGCTGCAAGAAACCTGCAAGATCTGAGTTGTGATTATTCTAAATGTGTTTGACAACTTGTCCCATGTCTCACCTTTGTCTCTGGACGTCCTGTCCTTGTCCCGGCTGCGGCTCCGGTGGCGGTGAGACTTGCGCTCCGAGCTGCGGGACCTCTTCCTCTCCCGGCTGCGGGAGCGCCGTTTCCTGTCCGAACGCTCCCGGCTGCGCCGCCTCTCCCGGTCCCTGTCCCGGCTTCTGTGGAAAAACACAGGACACAGGAACATGTTAATCCACGACACACTCAAGAGCAGAGCAGTGGAACATTCAACGAGTGAGTTTTTCACAAACACATGAACTGTGATCCCTGATTAACATTATAGGGCCAGGCAGAGCTGTACTGGGCTGGTTAACCCCCTAAGGTCGATGTCCGCACCCCACTGAAAACTAATTAGCATAATAATATCTCCATAAAAATATTTCAGATTAAGGTAGAGATATGTTGTTTTTGCAATGGATGTGTCTCGATCCACTGCATCCACCTATGTTAACACTTCTGCATCTGCAGTGATGCGGTGTTTGTCAGACCATGAGACATCCCGAAAAATCACTCTTCTCGCAAAATCGTCTGTAGCGTCCGAACTACTATGACCCCTCTATGGAAAGATGAGACTGGCATGAACACGATGGGTGTTCTCCGTTTTGCTCTACAGCGTCTTGGGACTCGTCAGAAGTCACTACAGCCAATCTGCCAACTTCTGTCTGTAGCATCCAAACAGTTTGGGGTACACACTAATATGTAAAAGGTGAGACTCAAGAACATGTCTGTTGTTCTGCTCTAAGGCCTCAAGACTGGTCTGAAGGACCACCGGTACCAGTTGAAAACATTTATGGAAGTATATATGGACTGTTAATTGGAAAAAATAAGGGGTTAAATACATGTTTAAAAATAAAATAATAATCTCTCAATGTAGGACAGACACTTCAGTACAAACTACCTTCAGATGTCTTTTTGGGACTATTTCTTGTTCCATGTAGTGAATCTGTTATTCAATGCGTTTGTATAGGCTAATAGCAGTAAGGCCAAAAAATGTTTTCATCAAATATGTTTAACATTTATTTTAAGAAAGTGTGATACAAGGAGTCTTAAAATACCAAATCAAATAGCAAAATAATATTTGGTATGACCTTAACACAATTCCTTATAGCTTAGTAGACCCCCTCCCCCAGCTTAGACTCTTATGGGTTAAGCATCCACCGTAGTTGCTGGGACCGTGCTGGAAAAGACCATTTGAAAGGAAAATTAACGAGCCAGCACAGTACAGTTGGGGGGCGACCTATAGTGTGAATCAGCCATAAGACTAGTCTACGTGCCATACAGTACAGTACCTGCTACGTTTGCGCTCCCTCTCCTTGCTCCTGGACCGCCGGCGTTCCCGGGAACGACTCCTCTTACGGTCCGACGCCCGGCTGGAGTGGCGGCTATTCGAGTGGCTCCTCCTTCCTCTCTTCTCCCTCTCTCGCTCCCTCTCTCTCTCCCGCTCCTTCACTCGCTCCCTCTCTTTCTCCTTCTCCTTCTCGCGCTCTTTCTCCTTCTCCTTCTCTTTCTCCTCCTCTTCCAACTTGCGCTTAGTCTCCCTCTCCTCCCTCTCACGCTCCCAGTCCTTGCTTTCTAGCTCTCCCTTGTCTTCTCCGGCGGGGTCTTCGGATCGCCGATTCAACTTCTCCTTAACAGAAAATCATTCATTCATCATTCATGATGAACAATTAAATTATATGACCGAATGTTTTTCTGCATCAGCAATATCAACATACTGGTCTTTCAAAACAGCAACAGTCAAAATGATTAAATTATACTTCCTTTTCATGGGTATTAAAGCATACAGTACAACAAATGGCATATATGGAATCTTGACAAACAAACATTAACTTGGAAGTGAACAATCCTTCAAACCTTACCTTGAGCTCCTCCACAGTGGATTTGATCTTGGCGTAGCCCATGTGCTGCTTGCCCATCAGGTGGTCATCCACCCGGGACTGGGCGTCTCCCACAATGAGGAACGCCCCGCACACCTCACACACCTCCATCTGTTTCTCCTGGGCCGCAAAGGTCTCAATCGTCTGGAATCAATCAGGATAACTTTTAGTTTTACAAGTACAGTACTTTCAACCAAAAATGCATTCATCCCCGGGTGTTCACAGTATTGAATTCATACTAAAGGCTTACTAAATAGATAACTGAGTTGATCTCAATGCTGATGGAGTGAGAAAGAACCGGGAGTAACTCACCGAGGGGGTGGAGCTGAGCAGCTCTCGCTCATCCTTTAGCTGTTCCACCAGTTTCATCATCCCCTGGGCCTCCTCCACTCTGCCCTCAGAGCCCAACTCCTCGATCTGAACACAGCACATACAAACGGCAACTTTGTTGACATAGAAAACAACTTACTCACTCCAGAGTATGTGTCCTGCATGAATGTAGGCCTTCACATGATGGATGCATGTACACTACATTTCAAAAGTTTGTGGTCACTTAGAAATGTCCTTGTTTTTGAAAGAAAAAATAAAAGCAAACAATGTCTACACTGTATTTCTGACCAATTTGATGTAATTTTATTGGACCAAGAACTAGGACATTTCTAGGTGACCCCAAACTTTTTAGCGGTAGTGTAGGGTCCATGTACATTTGAAGTCGGACGTTTACATACACCTTAACCAAATACATTTAAAATCAGTTTCACAATTCCTGACAGTTAATTCTAGTAAAAGTTATTTCTTAGGTCAGTTAGGATCACCACTATATATACCACTATAAACAGTTCTATTTTCGTTTCATCAGACCAGAGAACAATTCTCCAAAAAGTATGAGCCTTGTCCCCATGTACAGTTGCAAACCGAAGTCTGGCTTTTTTATGGCGGTTTTGGAGCAGTGGCTTCTTCCTTGCTGAGCAGCCTTTCAGGTTATGTCGATATAGGACTCGTTTGACTGTGGATATAAATACTTTTGTACCCGTTTCCTCCAGCATCTTCACAGGGTTTATTGCTGTTGTTCTGGGATTGATTTGCACTTCTCGCACCAAAGTACGTTCATCTCTAGGAGACAGAACGTGTCCCCTTCCTAAGCGGTATGACGGCTGCGTGGTCCCATGGTGTTTATACTTGCATACTATTGTTTGTACAGATGAACATGGTACCTTTAGGCGTTTGGAAATTGCTCCCAATAATGAACCAGACTTGTGGAGGTCTACATTTTTTCCTGAGGTCTTGGCTGATTTATTTTGATTTTCCCATGATGTCAAGCAAAGAGGCACTGAGTTTGAAGGTATGCTTTGAAATACATACACAGGTACACCTCCAATTGACTCAAATGATGTCAATTAGCCTATCAGAAGCTTCTAAAGCCCTGACATAATTTTCTGGAATTTTCCAAGCTGTTTAAAGGCACAGTCAACTTAGTGTATTTAAACTTCTGTAAACCCACTGGAATTGTGATAGTGAATTATAAGTGAAATAATCTGTCTGTAAACAATTGTTGGAAATATTACTTGTGTCATGCACAAAGTAGATGTCCTAACTGACTTGCCAAAACTATGCTCTGTCAGGTTGGAGGGAGAGCTTCACTGCACAGCTATTTTCAGGTCTCTCCAGAAACTGTTAACTTCTTTGGGGTAGGGGGCAGTATTTTCACATCCGGATGAAAAGTGTGCCCAGAGTAAACTTTCAAGTTTTTGCCTATCCAATATACAGGGTCTGTGGGGTCATATTGCACTTCCTAAAGCTTCCACTAGATGTCAACAGTCTTTACAACCTTGTTTCAGGCTTCTACTGTGAGGTGGGAGAGAATGAGAGCTGATTGAGTCATGGGTCAGCCAGAAGGCCATGTGCTCAGTCAGGCGTGCGCCCGTGAGAGTTAGCTCCGTTCCCTTTCATTTCTAAAGACAGGAATTCTCCGGTTGAAACATTATTGAAGGTTTAAGATAAAAACATCCTAAAGATTGATTATATACATCGTTTGACATGTTCTAAGAAACTGTAATATAACTTTTTTGACATTGTCTGGACCTAGTGCCTGCGCATTTGGATTACTGTACTAAATGCGAACAAAAAGGAGGTATTTGGACATTAACATTGGACTTTATCGAACAAAACAAACATTTGTGGAACTGAGATTCCTGGGAGTGCATTCTGATGAAGATCAAAGGTAAGTGAATATTTATAATGCTATTTCTGACTTTTGTTGACTCCATAACATGTATCTGTATTGCTTGTTTTGATCTCTGAGCACTGTAATCAGATTATTCCATGGTGTGCTTTTTCCGTAAAGCTTTTTTGAAATCTGACACAGCAGTTGCATTAAGGAGAAGTATATCTTTAATTCCATGCATAACAGTTATATTTTCATCAACATTTATGATGAGCATTTCTGTAAATTGACATGGCTCTGCACTTTTACCGGATGTTTTGGAGGCAAAACATAACGCGCCAATGTAAACAGAGATTTTTGGATATAAATATGAACTTTATCGAACAAAACATATATGTATTATGTAACATGAAGTCCTATAAGTGCCATCTGATGAAGATCAAAGGTTAGTGATTCATTTTATCTCCATTTCTGCTTTTTGTGAATCCTCTCTTTGGCTGGAAAAATTGCTGGGGTTTTTTGTGTCTGGGTGCAGACCTAACATAATCGCATGGTATGCTTTTGTCGTAAAGCCTTTTTGAAATCGGACACTGTGGTGGGATTAACAACAAGTTTATCTTTAAAATGGTGTATAATACATGTATGTTTGAGGAATTTTAATTGTGATATTTCTGTTGTTTGAATTTGGCGCCCTGCACTTTCACTGGATGTTGGTCAGGTGGGACGTTAGCGTCCCACGTACCCTAGAGAGGTAAACAAGACATTTGTGGAGTGGTTGAAAAACAAGTTTTAATGACTGCAACCTAAGTGTAAACTTCCGACTTCAACTGTAATTGTGCTCAATGGAGGAATGTAATGTTTTAGTAAACCCAGGCAGCTCACCTGCATGACTAGGTCCTCGATCTTCTCTGTCAGGACTGTAGCTTTCTCCTCGTTCTTCCCCACAGGACCACCAGGCCCCTGCTGGAGAAAGGTCCAGTCAGCATAATCTAACAACATTGATGAACATGACAAACCGAATACAAGGGTTGGCCTAGGTTTCCATGTTGAGTTCTGTGTTCTCTATAGTGGCGAACCTATGGGCATTGACTGAGTATATCTATATATATTCTTACTCCTGCGGCCTGCTGGGCCTGCGACAGGGCTAGACGGGCGTGGCCCCTGCGGATCCTCCTCTCCACCTCGGCCAGGAGAGACTGCAGGTAGCGCAGAAAGTCCCTCTCATAGCCCTCCTTCATGAACCGGGAGCTCTTCTCATACCTGGTGCACATAGGGTTGAAAAGGGAGTTATACACCTGTAATTCCATGTTATACGCTATAGACATGTGATACTAGTTTAAGGACAGCCCTTAGTCATGGTATATTGTCCATATACCACACCCCCCAGGTTTTATTGCTTAAATATACCACAGGTATAATACAAAATTACTTGTTTACCTTTCTAATTACATTGGCAACCAGTTTATAATAGCAATAAGGCCTGAAGGGGTGTGGTATATGGCCAATATACCATGACTAAGGGCTGTATCCAGGAACTCTGCGTTGTGTCGTCCCTAAGAACAGATGTAAGACGTGGTATATTCGCAATATGCCACACCCCCCTTGGGCCTTATTGCTATTATAAACTGGTTACGAATGTTATATTGGCCATATACCACACCCCTCAGGCCTTATTGCTTAATTATAACACAAACAACAAAAAGTGATGGGAAAAAAAGGTCAAACTTACATTTTCCTAAGGTTTTCATCGTGGATTTTTTCACAGGGACCCAAGTCAGACCGGGTGTTTGTGAATAATTCTGCAGGGCAGAATCCACAGAGATAGTACTTACAGGTCTGCAAGGGAAGGGAGAAAAGATAAGCCACGTCATTAGTGAGCCAACAGTTGCATGATTTTGGGAAATAAGAAGCCACAAAACCCAAAACCTCTTCAATGCCGGGCCTGACAAAAATGTTGCTTGCAAACTGGTTGGGAAATGCAACATGGATCTTCTATCAAACATGCATCTTCAAACATTGATTAGCCTAATCTCACTGATGAACCAAATTAGTAGCTAGTGACTTTTGCTTTGGTAATAATGCCAATTCTAATATTTTTTAGAGGTAACCATTTGGCCCATCATACACACAGTGCGTTAGGAAAGTACTCAGACCCCTTCACTTTTTGTAACGTTACAGCCTTATTCTAAAATTGATTAAGTGAACAGAAAATCCCCTCAATCTACACACAATACCACAATGACAAAGCAAAAACAGGTTTAGAAAATGTTGCATAAAAATACACAAAAAAAATTACCTTATTTAAATAAGCATTCAAGCCCTTCGCTATGAGACCCAAAATTGCGCTCAGTTGCATCATGTTTCCATTGATCATCCTTGAGATGTTTCTACAATGTGATTGGAGTCCACCTGTGGTAAATTAAATTAATTTGACATGATTTGGATAAGCACACAGCTGTCTATATAAGGTCCCACAGTTGACAGTGCATTTCAGAGCAAAAACCAAGCCGTGAGGTCAAAGGAATTGTCGATTGTGTTGAAGCACAGATCTGGGGAAGTGTACCAAAGAATGTCTGCAGAATTGAAGGTCCCCAAGAACAGTGGCCTCCATTATTAAATGGAGGAAGTTTGGAACCACCAAGACTCTTCCTAGAGCTGGCCGCCCGGCCAAACTGAGCAGTCGGGGGAGAAGGGCCTTGGTCAGGGAGGTGTCCAAGAACCCGATGGTCACCGACAGAGCTCCAGAGTTCCTTCCAGGACAACCATCTCTACAGCACTCCACCAATCAGGCCTTTATGATAGAGTGGCCAGACGAAAGCCACTAAACATTAAAAGACGCATGACAACCCGTTTGGAGTTCGCCAAAAGGTACCTAAAAGACTCAGACTACTGATGTAACGATATGACATTTTTGGCCGATACCAATATCCAATATTTTCCTTGCCAAATAAAACAATACCGATTAGATATTTAAAATTTTAGTAGGCTTTTAAGCATTCTAGTTCAGTTAAATAGTTAAGACACACATGGACGCAGCGGTCTAAGGCACAGCATCTCAGTGCAAGACTCGTAACTACAGTCCCTGGTTTGAATCCAAGCTCTACCACATCCGGCCGTGATTGGGAGTCCCATAGGGCAGCGCACAATTGGCCCAGAGGCGTCCGAGTTTGGCCATCATTGTAAATAAGAATTTGTTCTTAACTAACTTAACTAGTTCAATAAAAAGGTTACACACACACACACTAACCAGAATTTAAAAAGTAAACATCAGTATCTGGTGTGGCCATCAGCTGCATTAAGTACTGCCGTGCATCTCCTCCTCATGGACTGCACCAGATTTGCCAGTTCTTGCTGTGAGATGTTACCCCGCCCTTCCACCAAGGCACCAGCAAGTTCCCGGACATTTCTGTGTGGGGGGGGGTGGCCCTAGCCCTCACCCTCCGATCCAACAGGTCCCAGACGTGCTCAATGGGATTGAGATCCGGGTTCTTCACTGGCCATGGCAGAACACTGACTTTGCTGTCTTGCTGGAAATCATGCACAGAATGAGCAGTATGGCTGGTGGCATTGCATTGCTGGAGGGTCATGTCAGGATGAGTCTGCAGAAGGGTACCACATGAGGGAGGAGGATGTCTTCCCTGTAATGCACAGCGTTGAGATTGCCTGCAATGACAACAAGCTCAGTCCGATGATGCTGTGACACACCGCCCCAGACCACGACGGACCCTCCACCTCCAAATCGATCCAGAGTACAGGCCTTGGTGTAATGATAAAGTCGAATCCATCCATCACCCCTGGTGAGACAAAACCGCGACTCGTCAGTGAAGAGCACGTTTTGCCAATCCTGTCTGGTGCAGCGACGGTGGGTTTGTGCCCATAGGCGACATTGTTGCCGGTGATGTCTGGTGAGGACCTGTCTTACAACAGGCCAACAAGCCCTCAGTCCAGCCTCTCTCAGCCTACTGCAGACAGTCTGACAACTGTTGGAGGGATTGTGCGTTCCTGGTGTAACTCGGGCAGTTGTGGTTGCCATCCTGTACCTTTCCTGCAGGTGTGAAGTTCGGATGTACCGATCCTGTGCAGCAGGTGTTGTTACACGTGGTCTGCCACTGCGAGGACGATCAGCTGTCCGTCCTGTCGCTCTGTCTGAGGCGTCTCACAGTAAAGACATTGCAATTCATTGCCCTGGCCACATCTGCAGTCCTCATGCCTCCTAGCTAAGGCACGTTCACACAGATGAGCCGGGACCCTGGGCATCTGTGTTTTTCAGAGTCAGTAGGAAGGCCTCTTTAGTGTCCTAAGTTCTCATAACTGTGACCCAATTGTCTGTAAGCTGTTAGTGTCTTAACGACCGTTCCACAGGAGCATTTTCATGAGTTGTTTATGGTTCAATGAACAAGCATGGGAAACAGTGTTTAAAACCTTTCAGTGAAGATCTGTCAAGTTATTTGGATTTGTATGAATTATCTTTGAAAGATAGGAGACATTTATTTTTTTGCTAAGTTTATGTATGTCGTGAAGCTAACAGCAGTGATGCTATTACTGTGTAACTCCAGTAGGACAACATCTGAAAAATACCGCACTTGGTAGTGTGTACCGGTGCTCGACCAGTCGGCGAAAGCCAACTACCCCACGACAGAGAACGGTTGATTGTCAAGAGCAATGAATTCCATTATCTTGGCTTTAATGGATTTTGCCTTTGAGTTGTCTCACTGAAAATGTCTTACTCTTTCAAATGACTGCTCAACTTGTTGACTGCTCGATCCACACTGCAGACATTGTGGGCTCGGTTAGGGATGCTGTGCTGCACAACATTTTACGTGGTGTCATTACATCATTACCTACATTATATAGATATGCACGACAGCTTTGACATCGGTGTGAAACTAGATATCGGGCCGATACCGATATTGGCATTTTTAGCTAATATTGGCTGATTCCGATATGTTCACCAATATATTGTGCATCCCTAACTCAGACCATGAGAAATAAGCTACTCTGGTCTGATGAAATCTTTGGCCTGAATGTCAAGCGTCACGTCTGGGGGAAAGCAGGCACCGCTCAACTCCAGAGCGCTCAGGACCTCAGACTGGGGCAAAGGTTCACCTTCCAACAGGACAACGACCCTAAGCAGAGCCAAGAAGACGCAGGAGTGGCTTCATGACAAGCCTCAATGTCCTTGAGTGGCCCAGCCAAAGTCCGGAATTGAACCCGATCGAACATCTGTGGAGACCTGAAAATAGCTGTGCAGTGAAGCTCTCCATCCAACCTGACAGAGCTTGAGAGGATCTGCATTGAAGGAATTAACTCCCCAAATACAGGTTGTAACATCATACCCAAGAAGACTTGAGGCTGTAATCGCTGCCAAAAGGTGCTTCAACAAAGTACTGGGTAAAGGGCCACAATACTTATTTTATTTATTTATTTAACTAGGCAAGTCAGTTAAGAACAAATTCTTATTTTCAATGACGGCCTTATGGGAATCCCAATCACAGCCGGATGTAATACAGCCTGGATTCAAACCAGGGACTGAGATGAGATGCAGTGCCTTAGACCACTGCGCCACTCAGGAGCCCTGAAAACTTGTGTAAATGTTCGTTTTTTTTTATTATTAATACAATTGCAAAAAAAATAACCTTTTTGTAATTATGGGGTATTGTGTGTAGATTGAGGGGACAACAATTTAATCAATTTTAGAATGCTGTTATGTAACAATGTGGAAAAAGTCAAGGGGTCTTTTTAGATGTGTACATTGTTAGATCCACTACTCCACTGTTGGAGCTAGGAGGAACACAAGCATTTGGCTACACCCGCAATAACAGATACTAAATATGTGTATGCGACCAATAAAATGTGATTTGACTCTAGACTCATGCAACTTGATTAACTAGCTAACGTTACATTGACAACGACATAGCATAAGGTTACTAAGCTAGCTAATGTCTAACTTTGAGCCAATACAAATGTCAATGTTGACTGAAATTCGCAGCTACCTAACGTTAGTGTGTCTCCATTACGGTTTCACATTCGGCTGATGTCTGCAAATAACGTTAAAAGTACCCACTTGTTTTTATTTAAGCAAACCAGCTAGCCCAGTTGTCAGTGGACCTGTAGCTAGCCGTCGTTAGCAAACTCGTATGTTGTCTTTGGCGAAGTTACTCATTAACTACTATATAACATTATCTAGCGAGCTATATATAGTACAGGGCCAGTGTTGATCGTTAGTTTAAATGTTGAATGCGGATTCGTGGGTCAGGGGGTTGGGCCTGAGAGGAACATGCTGTCCTCAATTGTAGCTAACGCGTTAACTTACTGCTTAGCTAGCTAACACCCGACCCTGGCGGTCGTTAGTTCATAGCTAGTTAGGATGCTGTTAGCTAGCGAGCATCATGTATGTAGCCAGCTATTACGTTTAAGCAAACACATCAATATCAACGTCAGTTTGCTAGCTACCTACCTATAAAACGACTCACTGAAAACAAGAACCGGACGAAATTGTTTCCAGCGAGCTGGCTAAAGCTAACAAAGTGGCTAACTTACGGTCTCGTGGTCCCAGCGTACGTTGCATCGTTTCTCGTCGGGGGCCAAGTTTCTGTCTCGACCCATCAACTCATCGAGTAACTGGGCTGCGGAAAGCATTTTGCGTCAAAACTGAAAGCAAAAAGCTATTGTATCTACTAAGTTAAACCATTTATTATTGCGCCAAAGAAACACAGATCCTAGTTATTTCAGATCAAAATGGCAGCCGTTCGCATTCAGCAACAGTCGCTACCCACTGTGCATCCGTGTGCGGAACCTGAACCCGCCGCTGTATGAGAAATTACGCCACCCTCTGCTAGGATGTCCTGTAACATCCACTCTTGTTCCCCCACTAGCCCTTGATCATCATGACTCCCACATACGAGTTATTGGGCGAAGGCGTACTCTGTATGGGGGTTTATTAAGAGCCCTGACGCTTGGTCTGAAAATTAACTACCATCGCTTGCAGTGAGGTTTTAGAAGCATAAGGATCTTATCTTTCATATCACCGATATATTATATATACTGAAATATGGCTGTGTGGGAACCTTAATATGGCTGTGTGGGAACCTTAACCCTAACCCTATAAAGGTGTGTATCAATTTAACTTTTGTATATATATATATATATATATATATATATATATATATATTGTAAACAATATATATATACAAAAGTTAAATTGATACACACCTTTATAGGGTTAGGGTTCCCACACCGCCATATTTCCATGTTTCAGTGATTGTTTACAAGAGCAGATGGAAGACAGAGGCCGTGTTGGAGAGCATTAAAATGACTGCAGGCGACTGCCGACTGACTGATCTACAAATCTCCTTGCACATTGATATCAAAATATTTACCCCCTATACTAACCTTGGTAGAGCTTCATACTGGAAGCTAAATAGCTCGTTATTAAATAATGATATAGTTAAGTTTGAGGTTAAAGATCTGCTTTCACACTTTTGGGAAGGGCTTTTGAAGAAAAATCTTCATTTGAGGTGTCCAAATCCTTTAGAAAATATGGTAGTAATCTTGCTAAGGCCACAAGAGCTGAGGAGGAAAAGGTGATCATTAAGATACCTTGCCTTTTTCAGAGGTCCCCAGCCAGGAGAGGAGAAGATAGAACTGATTGAGTTACAAAATAAACTGGATAATCTATATAGATCCAATAAACTGGATAATATATAGAGATTAAATAAACGGGATAATATATCGAGATTAAATAAACTGGATGATATATATAGATTAAATCAACTGGATGATATATAGAGATTAAATAAACTGGATAATATATCGAGATTAAATCAACTGGATAATATATTGAGATTAAATAAACTGGATAATATATATAGATCCAATAAACTGGATGATATATAGAGATTAAATAAACTGGATAATATATATATATTAAATAAACTGGATAATATATATAGATTAAATAAACTGGATAATATATATAGATTAAATAAACTGGATAATATATTGAGATTAAATAAACTGGATAATATATCGAGATTAAATCAACTGGATAATATATTGAGATTAAATAAACTGGATAATATAAATCGATTCAATAAATTGGATAATATATAGAGATTAAATCAACTGGATATTACATAGAGATTAAATCAACTGCATAATATATCGAGATTAAATAAACTGGATAATATAAATAGATTCAATAAACTGGATAACATATAGAGATGAAATAAACTGGATAATATATATATATTAAATAAACTGGATAATATATAAATATAAAGATTAAAAGCAGAAGGAGCCTTTATTAGATCTAGGAAAAAAATGAATTTAGGAGGGAGAAAAGAATTCATCCTATTTCTTTAGACTTAAGAAATTTCTCTCGACAAATAACACTATCCAAATAACACTATTTCTACAACAAGGGCAACGCACAAGACATTCTCCAAACACCCCACAGGGCCGACATCCCTGTTATTTACAAGAGGAAGCGACGCAGGTACAGAGGACAAAGATCTGGATGCCTGGTCAGGACCCGGAGAAGGCGACTGGGAAAGATGCCGTTACAGTCAATACTACTCGCCAACGTGCAATCATTGGACAATAAATTAGACAAGGTACGATCACGAATATCCTACCAACGGGACATCATAAACTGTAATATCCTGTGTTTCACGGAATCGGGGCTGAATGACGACATGGATATTCAGCTAGCGGGATATATGCTGCACCAGCAGGATAGAACAGCATATTCCGGTAAGACGAGGGGTGGCGGTCTGTGCACATTTGTAAACAACAGCTGGTGCACGAAATCTAAGGAAGTCTCTAGATTTTGCTCACCTGAAGCAGAGTATATTGTGATAAATTGCAGGCCACACTACTTACCTAGAGAGTTTTCAGCTATACTTTTCGTGGCTGTTTATTTACCACCACAGACATGCTGGCACTAAGACCACACTCAATCAGCTGTATAAGGAAATAAGCAAACAGGACACCACTCAACCAGAGGTGGCACTCCTAGTGGCCGGAGACTTTAATGCAGGGAAACTTAAATCGGTTCTACCAAATTTCTATCAACATGTTAAATGTGCAACCAGAGGGAAAAAAATTCTAGATCACCTGTACTCCACACACAGAGACGCGTACAAAGCTCTGCCTCGCCCTCCATTTGGTAAATCCGACCACAACTCTATCCTCCTGATTCCTGCTTACAAGCAAAAATGAAAGCAGGAAGCACCAGTGACTCGGTCTCTAAAAAAGTGTTCAGATAAAGCAGATGCTAAACTACAGGACTGTTTTTCTATCACAGACTGGAACATGTTCCGGGATTCTTCCGATGGCGTTGAGGAGTACACCACATCAGTCACTGGCTTTATCAATAAGTGCATTGAGGACGTCATCCCCACAGTGACTGTATGTACATACCCCAAACACAATCCATGGATTACAGGCAACATTCGCACTGAACTAAGGGGTAGAGCTTCCGCTTTCAAGGTGCGGGACTTTAACCCGGAAGAAGTCCTGCTATGCCCTGCGACGAACCATCAAACAGGCAAAGCGTCAATATGAGACTAAGATTGAATCATACTATACCGGATCCGACGCTCGTCTTATGTGGCAGGGCTTGCAAACTATTACTTACTACAAAGGGAAGCACCACCGCGAGCTGCCCAGTGACATGAGCCTACCAGAAGAGCTAAATCACTTCTATGCTCGCTTCGAGGCAAGCAACATTGAGGTATGCATGAGAGCATCAGCTGTTCCGGGCGACTGTGTGATCACACTCTCCGTAGCCGACGTGAGTAAGACCTTTAAACAGGTCAACATACACAAGGCTGCGGGGCCAGACGGATTACCAGGACGTGTACTCCGGGCATGTGCTGACCAACTGGCAGGTGTCTTCACTGACATTTTCAACATGTCCATGATTGAGTCTGTAATAGCAGTTTCAAGCAGACCACCATAGTCCCTGTGCCCAAGAACACAAAGGCAACCTGCCTAAATGACTACAGACCTGTAGCACTCACGTCCGTAACCATGAAATGCTTTGAAAGGTTGGTAATGGCTCACATCAACACCATTATCCCAGAAACCCTAGACCCACTCCAATTTGCATACCACCCAAACAGATCCACAGATGATGCAATCTCTATTGCACTCCACACTGCCCTTTCCCACCTGGACAAAAGGAACACTTATGTGAGAATGCTATTCATTGACTGCAGTTCAGCGTTCAATACCATGGTACCCTCAAAGCTCATCACTAAGCTAAGGATCCTGGGACTAAACACCTCCCTCTGCAACTGGATCCTGGACTTCCTGATGGGCCGCCCGCAGGTGGTAAGGGTAGGTAGCAACACATCTGCCACGCTGATCCTCTACACTGGAGCTCCACAGGGGTGCATGCTCAGTCCCCTCTTGTACTCCCTGTTCACCCACGACTGCATGGCCAGGCACGACTCCAACACCATCATTAAGTTTGCAGACGACACAACAGTGGTAGGCCTGATCACTGACAACGACGAGACAGCCTATAGGGAGGAGGTCAGAGACCTGGCCGGGTGGTGCCAGAATAACAACCTATCCCTCAACGTAACCAAGACTAATTAGATGATTGTGGACTACAGGAAAAGGAGGACCGAGCACGCCCCCATTCTCATCGACGGGACAGTAGTGGAGCAGGATGAGAGCTTCAAGTTCCTTGGTGTCCACATCAACAACAAACTAGAATGGTCCAAACACACCAAGACAGTCGTGAAGAGGGCACAACAAATTATATTCCCCCTCAGGAGATTAAAAAGATTTGGCATGGGTCCTGAGATCCTCAAAAGGTTCTACAGCTGCAACATCGAGAGCATTCTGACTGGTTGCATCACTGCCTGGTATGGAAATTGCTCGGCCTCTGACCGCAAGACACTATAGAGGGTAATGCGTACGGCCCAGTATATAACTGGGGCTAAGCTGCCTGCCTTCCCGGACCTCTACACCAGGCGGTGTCAGAGGAAGGCCCTAAAAATTGTCAAAGACCCGAGCCACCCCTGTCATAGACTGTTCTCTCTACTACCGCATGGCATGCGGTACCGGAGTCCCAAGTCTAGGACAAAAAGGCTTCTCAACAGTTTTTATCCCCAAGCCATAAGACTCCTGAACAGGTAATTAAATGACTACCCAGACTATTTGCATTGTGTACTCCCCCCCCCCCCCAACCCCTCTTTTTATGCTGCTGCTACTCTCTGTTTATCATATATGCATAGTCACTTTAACTATACATTAATGTACATACTACCTCAATTGGGCCGACCAACCAGTGCTCCCGCACATTGTCTAACCGGGCTATCTGCATTGTGTCCCGCCACCCGCCAACCCCTCTTTTACACTACTGCTACTCTCTGTTCATCATGTATGCATTGTCACTTTAGCCATATCTACATGTACATACTACCTCAATCAGCCTGACTAACTGGTGTCTGTATGTAGCCTCGCTACTTTTATAGCCTGTCCTTTTACTGTTGTTTTATTTCTTTATTTACCTATTGTTGACCTAACACCTTTTTTGCACTTTTGGTTAGAGCCTGTAAGTAAGCATTTCACTGTAAGGTTGTATTCGGCGCACGTGACAAATACACTTTGATTTGATTTGACTATCCATAAGTTAAACATTGATGGTGTTATTACAGATGACCAAAAATGTATCGCTAAATACTGTTGCCACTTTTACAGGAAATTGTATAGCTCTACGTACTGTCAGGAATCCACAGATATGTTTTTTAACTCACTGAATAATGTTCACTCTATCAGTGATATAGAATCTAAACAGTGTGATGAACCCATCAAAGTTGAAGAGATTATAGAGTCTATCAAACAGCTAAAGAACAATAAATCACCAGGTGTTGATGGAATTACATCAGAATTTTACAAATGATTTTCTGAACAAGTAGCTCCCTTCCTATTTGAAGTGTTTTTAGAGAGTATTAAAAACAATGTTCTCCCTCCTACAATGAGTCATGGGGTTAATAACACTGATACCTAAGCCTAAAAAAAGTGCTGCTCATCGATAACTGGCGTCCAATTTGTCTTCTTTATAATGACTATAAGCCTTACTACTTGCAAAAATAATTAAAGAAGTCCTGGATGCAATCATCGATGAAACACAGTCTGGCTTTATGAGGAACAGACATATTTCTAACAATATCAGACTAGTATTGGGCATACGTGACTACTCAGACCTAATAACTGAGGATAGCTTCATATTATTTTTAAGGCTAATTAAGACTCTCTATACTCTCTGTACAAATGGTAACAGCTCTATCAAATTGAAATATGGCACCTCACCTAGAGTTGAGTTAAAGAGAAGAATTAGGCAAGGTTGTCCTATCTCTCTGTACCTGTTTTTATTTTAACTTCTTACAAATTCTTTAAATAATAATCCTGTACAAGGTATTTCCATAGCTGGTAAAGAAATTATTATAAGCCAGCTGGCTGACGATACTACACTTTTTCTGAAAGATGCTAACCAAATTCCCATATCGATCTATGTGATGCAATCCTTTCCCAAAGTGTCTGGTCTATATCTTAACATTAATAAATGTGAACTCATAGCTGTCAAAGATTGTGTGACACCTTCATATTATGGTATTCCAGTAAAAGAAGAACTTACATATTTATCCATTACAAAGGATCAGAAGTCTAGAGGCTTACTAAATGTTAACCCTCTTATTAAAAAACCCCAGAAGAAACTAAGTCAATGGCTACAGAGGGACTTATCTTTAAAAGGTAGAGAGAGTCCTAATAACCAAGGCTGAAGGTCTCTAGACTAACATATGGCGCTCTATCTTTATATCTTGACAGTAAAATAAGCAAGATAGACCAGATGCTTTTCAACTTTCTATGGAGAAACCGTACCCATTACATTAGGAAAACTGTTGTAATGAACACTTATGAGTATGGTGGGCTAAATTTTCTGGACTTTACTACCTTAAATAATAATTTTAAGATCAATTGGATAAAACAATTCCTAAGAAGACCCACTTCTATCTGCAATTGTATTCCTCATCATGTCTTCTCTACTTTTGGTGGCCTTAACTTCATGTTGGTTTGGAATTATAATATTGACAAAGTTCCAGTGAAACTTTCTGCTTTTCATTGGCAGGTTTTCTTGTCATGGTCCTTAATTTGTGAGCATAATTTTCTCCACACAGATATTATATATGGAATAATCGGGACATTTTGTAAAAAAATACTTAATACTTTAATATTCTTTTAGAATATTGGTTCCGAAATAAATTCCTATTGGTGAGCCAACTGGTAAATGCAGAGGGTGTTTTACTTAGTTCTAAAGAATTCTTATCACGTAACATCTAAAGATTTTGGAATTGTTTTAAATGCCATTCCCTCAGGTGTTGCTTTATTATTCAGGAACTTGTCAAGACCTGACCCTCAGAGCCTACCTTCTATTGACCCTGTTGACTCATCAGTAAGAAAGATTTGTTTCTCTTTTGGTCCATTCAACAACAGAGCGATACAAACCTTGTTTCAGCAGGATGTTGTATCTATACCTTATGTCATGCCTTATTGGAACGGATTTATTGATAATATCTGTTGGATAAAAGTTTGGATGTTGCCACACACATACCTACTTGTTAACAAAATTAAGGAAGTTTCCATTAAAAGTATTCATAAATATTATCCTGCCAACCACTATATGCTATACTATCAAATTGTACCTTTTGTAATGTCCACCCAGAAACAGTGTTGCATCTTTTTTGGCATTGTATTCATGTAAGGAATCTGTGGCAAGACAACAGTAGATTTAGAATTGAAAACATTTATGAAGATTTTACACTATTGTGGAGAGATGTACTGCTTGGATTCTTTGCCTACGATAGAAATAAGCTGAAACAATTTTATGTAATTCATTTCATTATTCTTTTGGCCAAGTTTCATATTCACAAATGTAAATTTACAAACAAAACACCACATTTTCTTACCTTACACATAAATTGAACTGTATTTTAAGACAATTAAATACTCTACTAACAAAAAAGCTGTTAGAATAATAAGTGTATGTATGTCCCTTAAGGTCCTTGTGTAATGTGATATTGTACCCCCTAGCCCAAATGTCCTTTGTATATTATGTATATATACTTGTGTTCCCATGTACTTCCTGTAATGATTTGTTGTTCATAAAAAATACATTTATAATAATAAAATAATAAAAAATACAAATACAAATCACCTCACATCATAAATAAAGACTCTATATTATTTCTTGGGTCAGTCAGTCACAATTTACCCTTGATGACCCTTGAATTAGCTATCTGCATCTCTGAATGCCTGTTTGTAAATAGATGACAGATGTGTTGTCACTGAAAAATACTATTGGCTGCAACTGTGTTATACCTAGTGAAAACAAGTTTACAGTAAGTGTGTTTTTTTCATGTTGTAAAATTATTTTTATGTCATATTAAAGTAGAGGGATTTATGTTTATAGAACTGTTCCTCCGCAATTGAGAATCGATTCACGTTTAGATGGGAGTATTTGACAGCTTTGACTTCCAGAGCATAATGAGCCTTGAAACAGAACATGCAAGGTCCTTGGACTATAAGGAGTAATGTTAGGCTGCTTTAGTCCATGTTTGGGCTAGGTCCCCCACATTACATACTTTCTGATACACAAAATCAGTTTGAAATCAAATAAAGTTGATTGACCACAACTTTGAAAAGGGTATAACTGTAAATCAGTGACTCTCACCCTTGATTATAATGCTACTAAGTCGATGAGGCCAAAGTCTACTGTGGTGTCAAGCTATAAAGTTTTGAGTCTGAAAAAATAGTATGATGATTTTGGTTGAAGACAATATAGACGATTTCAAGGGAATCCTCAAGGAGGTTTGGAGGAAGAAAATTACTTATTTGTGGGAATGAACCAAGCAAGGGTGCTGTAGGTGCTCTCAGTAAGTACTGTCCTCAATTTGTGTACTTTTAAACACACACACCAGATATTTTCAGAATATGGTCCAGAAAATCTGTAACTAGACCTGTTGGACAGCTAACTCGTTGACTCCAAAAGGAGCATACATGGACATATTGCACAAAACAGTGTACGTTGAACATTCAAACATGTATGTGCAGGGTAAATACATGTCAACAGAACACATGGGTTACTGTAACATTCATTATTACGAGAGATAATTAAAATAAATCGTATTTTGAAGGAGGAACATACAACTTTCTTCCCACTGTTGTTACACTCAAATCTGTCCCCGATATGGGAGGAATAGTTGACAGCGCACGTCGGAGCCTTTACGCAACACAGCTACAATGTAATGGACTTTTAATTTCAAAACTCATTTAAAAGAGTTGACAAGCCGGTGCAGCAACAACATATTACATTAAACTAACCGCTGACCATTGATGGTGTCCTTTGATAAACATTGTTCCTGTTTAAGCTTAACGTTACGGACATCAACAATCTTGCGCGATCCTAGTAGCTGTAAAGCTAGCCATCTAACGTTAGTCAGTTAACGTTAGCTTCTTAGCTAACAACACTCCCCGGCTATTTTTAGTGCAATTAAGCAGCTATTTCCAGACCAAGGCGTCACCCTCTTACGACCTGTAAAGTCATTATTGTCTCCCATGATCTCGTTAAGTTAGCTAATCATTTGTACAAAATGTCAACGACATCGTTGGATAAGGAATTGCAAGAGCGCTTGAGAGAGGCGTCTGCGATTGGAGACATCGACGAGGTGCGGATTTTAGTGGAAAGCGGAGTAAATGTCAACTCTCAAAACGAAATAAACGGATGGTAAGTGTGTCTAATACATATATATATATATATCAAACTTAAACACAAGTTGATCAATAATCACCCGTCCTTACATGTTATTTATCGATTGATTGTTAAAATGCTGCCGGCGCAATGTTGGCAACGTGCTCTATGCAATGGCATGTCAAATGTCACCATTTCATGCTGGCCTAAGAAGAATAGTGAGTTATCCAATTATGCCTAGATGGCAATCTCCTTTAACTGCAAGTGATGCAAATATACCCCCGTGTGGGTTCTCAAGTTTGACTATGATGACAATAAAAATGAACTAGTAAATAAATGTTGGGTGCAAATATTTGCGTAGTTAAAGTCGGTGAACACTGTACTTCATCTGGATCTACCTCCAGTAGCTACTTTATCATTCACAATTACCGTTCCCACATTGGCTGTTTGAGTCATCATCATGCAATGTCAATCTTTCATCAACATTATGAATAATCCCAGAGCAGATCAGAGGCTTACTTTTTTCATTGTCTCCTATTCAGGACATGTTTGCATTGGGCATGCAAGAGAAACCACAAACCGGTTGTGTCGTACCTGCTGAACTCTGGCGCTGACCAAGAGATCCTCACTGCTAAAGATGAGCTGGCTGTCCAGCTGACCTCTAAGCCTGAAATCAGAAGACTGTTAGGAGGTAAATGTCCCATCACATCACCACTCTCCCAGTTATTACTGTTTTTGTGTTAAAATTATCTTAAACATGTTCATGAAATATCTGTATAATAGCTGTATTTTGGATTAGAAGCACTAATGCCACCCCTAAGCACTAGTTCATTGCCAGTGAATTGTTTTACCTGCTCATAGTTAGGGTCACAATTTGGGTAATGATCATAGATGGAGACTCCTGCCAGGACCTGCTATGTTTTGGGTTTCACAGCATGCTCTGGGCATGTCAATGTTCAAGGCTCCCCCAGTTCAATGTGGTGTCTTATATATTTTTTCACAGTTGAGGAGGAGGAAGTGCCTGAAATCAAGGAGCCTGAGTTGCCAATCATCCCAAACTACCTGTCCAACCCGCCATTCATGTACAGTAAGATGGACAACAAGGCTGAGCTCATATTGGCACAGTTGACCCAAAATGGCAATGGAGACCACTCATCAGATGACCCACACAGTGACTCAGCTTCCCTGTCGCCCACCCACGAGCAACAGCTGACTCAGCAACCGCAGAGCCTACTCTCTGACACCCCGAGCCCGAGGGAGGGGGCCTTCATCCCATTGGCGCAGCAGAACGGAGTGTCGCCTAGCCCCGCCTCGTCTCTCACCGTCAACGGAGGCCTGCCTATGGACATCTCCATGGAGCCCCACCTGGTCAACCATGGGGAGTACCCACACTCGGTGGCCCATAATGGGGCTGTGTGCTCTCCTCCCCTGCCCTCCCCCAGCCCCAGCACCACCAGCAGTAGCAGCCAAGCCCAGGTGGCTAACGCTAACCCATCTATGACCCGGCAGCAGTCCCTCCCTCAGCAGCTCAACTGTGGCCAGGGTGCTGGGGGTAACATGCCTGCCTTCCAGCCTTTCTTCTTTACCAGTACATTCCCTGTCAATGTGCAAGGTAAGGACGGTCGCCACACTGCTAATGTTGTGGTGTTCGATCAAGCATTGATTTGAGTCAACAGCAGAGCTTTTTTGGAGCTAATCCCATTGCATGTTGAGCCTGTTTTATCACTGCTCTGCACTTTCAGACCCATTATCCAATGCTTTCTCCCCATGTGTGTGCCTGAATGTGCCCCAGATGCTGAGTGTTCTCTCTACTGCATCTTACACACTGAAGTAGCTAGCGTAATCTCGTTGGTGTATTTGTGTGTCTCTCCCAGAGCTGGTCCTAAAGGTGCGCATCCAGAACCCCAACGCACGGGAGAACGACTTCATCGAGGTGGAGCTGGACAGACAGGAGCTGACCTACCGCTCGCTGCTTCGGGTGTGCTGTCGAGAGCTGGACATCAGCACTGAACACGTGGAGAAGATCCGCAAGCTGCCCAACACCATGCTACGAAAGGTATGGAATGGCAGAGGCACGCACACGCAGGCACAAAAACACACACATGCATCAGAAGGGTGATGTTTCGGGTGGCTCTGGTACTCAAACTGGCTGGTTATAACACTAGTGGCTGAGCACTAGCACTGTGAACCCTGAGGCTGCAGCTACCGTTCCACTCCACTAACCAGCTCAATGGAGCGAGCAGGCCAGGGCAGGGCAGGGCCAGACACCACTAATAAAAGATGCAGGGCAGGCAGGAACACTCCTAGACACACCTCGATGACAGTTCACTGCTCTGTTAGGTTGGAGCGCAACGCTGTTCTGTTAGGTTGGAGCACCACACTGTTCTGTTAGGTTGGAGCACCACGCTGTTCTGTTAGGTTGGAGCACCACGCTGTTCTGTTAGGTTGGAGCACCACGCTGTTCTGTTAGCTTGGAGCACCACGCTGTTCTGTTAGGTTGGAGCACCACACTGTTCTGTTAGGTTGGAGCACCATGCTGTTCTGTTAGGTTGGAGCACCACGCTGTTCTGTTAGGTTGGAGCACCACACTGTTCTGTTAGGTTGGAAACACTGATCATGACGGCTGCTTGATGATGGAATGATGGTCACCCATTATTACCATTTTAATAAATAATTTGCATGAGAGCGAGAGTGTGTACAGCTCTATTCTTTTCTTATGAGTTAGGGCCACAGAAAATGTTCATTGTCACAATGGTTTCAAACTTTTGGGTTGATTATAATGTTTGCAAGTTAATTGATTTGAGCTACATTGTGTTCCATGGCACACGGTAGTCCCATCTTGCACTGCATGGGTGGATTTGATATGAAAACAATGTCACCCATCCAGTTATGAAGGGAGCTGTTGTCACATTATGTAATCCCAGAACAACTGCTGACTAAGACTGACACACACACACACACACACACACGTCTCTTCTATCCTCCCACTTAATGTCTGTAAGTCCTGTGTGTGATGAACCATGTATGTACTCGATTTTGTACCGTAATCACTACAAACAAGTGGACCTTTTGTGGACAATAAAGATGTTTTATTGAATGTAACTTTATTATTCCCAGGACAAAGACGTGGCTCGGCTGCAGGACTTCCAGGAGTTAGAGGTGGTGCTGGAGAAGGCTGAGGGCCTGGCACTCCTCTCTGGGGCGGGAGGCCTCACCGACAGACCCTGCTACAACATGAAGGCCTCCAGACTCACCTACTAGAGACCAACAGGACGGACAGACACACAGACAGACAGACCCTGCTACAACATGAAGACCTCCAGACTCACCTACTAGAGACCAACAGGACGGACAGACACACAGACCCTGCTACAACATGAAGACCTCCAGACTCACCTACTAGAGACCAACAGGACGGACAGACACACAGACAGACAGACCCTGCTACAACATGAAGACCTCCAGACTCACCTACTAGAGACCAACAGGACGGACAGACACACAGACAGACAGACCCTGCTACAACATGAAGGCCTCCAGACTCACCTACTAGAGACCAACAGGACGGACAGACACACAGACAGACAGACCCTGCTACAACATGAAGGCCTCCAGACTCACCTACTAGAGACCAACAGGACGGACAGACAGACCCTGATGTCCATGTGGACCCTACTATCTCTCTATTGACCGTAATAGCCACTATCGTTATTAGTCCATTTCATTGCATTATGATCCGGTGTCGTTCAGCCAGCGTTATTGGGGGTTTGTTTAAACATCCTGTTGTGTTAGCTAGGTAACGTGGTCGCCCTGCCTGTCCTTGCCTTGCTCCCTGCCAGTCTGTCCCCATGCAGCGCTCGCTAACCGATTGCTCATGCATCATGTCCTCAGTTATATACTGAAGAATTTGGGTCTCCTTCCCTCTTCTCTTCCCTCTGTCCCTCTCTCTCTCCTCCCTCTCTAGTTTGTGTTGTCGGGCTACAGTGGAACATTGGCATTGAGGGACAGTGACAGTCTTCCTAGATGGCTTAACTTATGTACTGTACATGGATCCCTTTGTACTGGGCATTAGTCATACATGTACTGGGGACTTGTCTCCTGGATGAGGAGGGGGTTGAGAAGAGTAGAGGGCATTTGAACAGCTCTTCTGATATACAGCCATGGCTCTTATTAGTCCAACATGGGCGGCTTAGTACAATGTTGCGACACAGCTGACTTGCACACAGCAACATGCAGTACTGCCGCTTGCTTAGTGGGCATAGCAGGTGGCTGCCAACGTTCCAACTGGCATTCACACCCATGCTGCAGACTGCACACACACACACTCAGTCATACTCCCACACTTCAGTGATATTTCCAGTTTTTCCTTCAGTGGTTGCCCATGTTATCACACTACCCTGTTTATTTGTTCTTAGGTGGATGCCTGATGGAGCTTTTAACAGAGATGTTGCTTTGTGCTGCTGAGGTTTGATCATCTAAGAGGGAGTGGGTGTGAGTGTTGTCTCTTGCCAATTGAGAAGTTTTTGTTAGTTTCGCAGAACTGTTTATGTGCTTAGTAAGCAAACAGATGCTTCAAGTTTCATCCGTATTGTTAAGACAATGTGTCTGTTTCTTAAAGAAGTCTCTTCGTCAGTTGGAAGATAACAGCCTTCTAACAGATTCTATGGTTAGCTAGCTCCACAGACACCGTCTGGATTCCAATCAAACACCCAATGTGGAACAATTCTTCATTGCTCCTGCTCTATGAATTTAGTTTTATTCTACAATGTTTACTTGCTGAAACAAAACTCATTTAGATTAACATGTATTGGGTGCAGGGGCAATATTGACATGTTCTACAGTTTGGTTGAATGTTTGTGTGTGTGAGGGGTTCTTTTCAATGTAACAGTTATTGGGTCTAATATTCAACTGACACTTTCAGCTGTGAATGAATTGAATGGTAGACCGTTCCTATAGAGTTCAGGTATTATTGATTTAAGCAGAATCCGCTAGGTTCACTTTAGGGGAAGTATATTCCCAGCTCAAGTAGGGGTTCCCCTAAAATGAGCATTTTAAACTGTTTCTGGATCGCTTCACTTAAGATACTTCCATTTACTGTGATTAGATCAAAACCAAATACAAACCTAGACAGAAACATAGTCTGGTTCTCCACAATAGATTATCTATCATAAATGTCCTATTTTTGAATTGCTGTATGAAATGTTTTTTCGGGGTGAACTGAATGACGTGGGCAAAGGACAGTTTGAAAGGATGGTTTCTGTTTCATAAGTTTGACACGGCTGTTATGTTTGAGTTCTTCTATAACACGTTTCCCAGCCATTCTCCCTGTTGCTTCTATCATACAGTGCATTTGTCATAATACACAAGATCACACTGCTCTGTGAGAACATTTTAAACACATAACCTACATTAACATGTAAGCTAGCTAGAGATCAAATGTTAGCTCTTGAGGGGTCCCCGAGTTTAACCTACTGACTTTTGTCAAGTTGTGGTGTTTGCTACTTCTTTGTTTGAGAATAAATGACGATTCATACACAAGAACACAACCGTTAGTAGTGAAGCTGAATGAGAGTGCATTGATTGAAAAGATTACTGCTGAAAATGCTTTATGACAAACACATTTTCTCATAGAGGAAGACTAAGAACCTAACATGTCCTATCAGTCCTTTATGCTGGTTAACACTACAGAAGTTTATAAACAATCAACAGTCAGTTACTAACAAAGGCGTTAATTGTTTACCGTTCAAATGTATACCTTAAGCTCTGGCTGTCTTAGTATGTGTTAATGATTATATATTTTTATTCATTTGTCATTTCCTTTTTTAACGAGAAATGTCTTTAGTTTGTATCGATGCCTACAAGTATGGAACGTGTTTATCAATGGGGGTGAAAGGGAAGGTACAGTGCCTTGCGAAAGTATTCGGCCCCCTTGAACTTTGCAACCTTTTGCCACATTACAGGCTTCAAACATAAAGATATAAAACTGTATTTTTTTGTGAAGAATCAACTACAAGTGGGACACAATCATGAAGTGGAACGACATTTATTGTATATTTCAAACTTTTTTAACAAATCAAAAACTGAAAAATTGGGCGTGCAAAATTATTCAGCCCCCTTAATACTTTGTAGCGCCACCTTTTGCTGCGATTACAGCTGTAAGTCGCTTGGGGTATGTCTCTATCAGTTTTGCACATCGAGAGACTGACATTTTTTCCCATTCCTCCTTGCAAAACAGCTCGAGCTCAGTGAGGTTGGATGGAGAGCATTTGTGAACAGCAGTTTTCAGTTCTTTCCACAGATTCTCGATTGGATTCAGGTCTGGACTTTGACTTGGCCATTCTAACACCTGGATATGTTTATTTTTGAACCATTCCATTGTAGATTTTGCTTTATGTTTTGGATCATTGTCTTGTTGGAAGACAAATCTCCGTCCCAGTCGCAGGTCTTTTGCAGACTCCATCAGGTTTTCTTCCAGAATGGTCCTGTATTTGGCTCCATCCATCTTCCCATCAATTTTAACCATCTTCCCTGTCCCTGCTGAAGAAAAGCAGGCCCAAACCATGATGCTGCCACCACCATGTTTGACAGTGGGGATGGTGTGTTCAGTGTGATGAGCTGTGTTGCTTTTACGCCAAACATAACGTTTTGCATTGTTGCCAAAAAGTTCAATTTTGGTTTCATCTGACCAGAGCACCTTCTTCCACATGTTTGGTGTGTCTCCCAGGTGGCTTGTGGCAAACTTTAAACAACACTTTTTATGGATATCTTTAAGAAATGTCTTTCTTCTTGCCACTCTTCCATAAAGGCCAGATTTGTGCAATATACGACTGATTGTTGTCCTATGGACAGAGTCTCCCACCTCAGCTGTAGATCTCTGCAGTTCATCCAGAGTGATCATGGGCCTCTTGGCTGCATCTCTGATCAGTCTTCTCCTTGTATGAGCTGAAAGTTTAGAGGGACGGCCAGGTCTTGGTAGATTTGCAGTGGTCTGATACTCCTTCCATTTCAATATTATCGCTTGCACAGTGCTCCTTGGGATCTTTAAAGCTTGGGAAATCTTTTTGTATCCAAATCCGGCTTTAAACTTCTTCACAACAGTATCTCGGACCTGCCTGGTGTGTTCCTTGTTCTTCATGATGCTCTCTGCGCTTTTAACGGACCTCTGAGACTATCACAGTGCAGGTGCATTTATACGGAGACTTGATTACACACAGGTGGATTGTATTTATCATCATTAGTCATTTAGGTCAACATTGGATCATTCAGAGATCCTCACTGAACTTCTGGAGAGAGTTTGCTGCACTGAAAGTAAAGGGGCTGAATAATTTTGCACGCCCAATAATTCAGTTTTTGATTTGTTAAAAAAGTTTGAAATATCCAATAAATGTCGTTCCACTTCATGATTGTGTCCCACTTGTTGTTGATTCTTCACAAAAAAATACAGTTTTATATCTTTATGTTTGAAGCCTGAAATGTGGCAAAAGGTCGCAAAGTTCAAGGGGGCCGAATACTTTCGCAAGGCACTGTAGGTTGCAGCTAGGATGAAACCAAGTGTAAAGCCACAGTATCTACTGTGTTGAATGGGTTGAGTGTAAATGTTGAAGAAATACAAGACTAACTTGAACTTGTCAAATGGACTCTCCAGAGAATGTTGTATTCCTAACGTGTGCCACGAGACCGAGAGGTACCTGGTTGAAGAAGCTGAATGATGATGTTTGAAATGCCTATGGCCATTTTGTGCCCAGTGAAGGAGCACCAGTGTTCTAGAATGTTCCAGAATGAATACTAGTTCTGTGAAATGGATGACTAACATTGTACTGATTGATTGCTCATGTTCTAGGAAGAATACAGTAACTTTACCTATGCATTCAGAGTCTGATATTTTTATATGTCCTGTGTACCTTTGATACATTCCTAATAGGCACTGTTTAACTTGTGTTTGATTGTGAAGACCTGTACCTGTTCTTTGATAAAGCATGGTGGGTAACTTGATCAATCTGTCCTTTTGTCTGAAATTGGTGGTTATATCAAAGGATCAGATGGTCATTATGAATATGGCAGAGAACTGAATTGAAACCTCCTGTGTTTCTGCTAAGATCCACTAGAGGGTGTAGATAGGTCAGTGTTGACATGAATCAACCATGCCAATGCAGTGGTGTAACTGTTCACTGCCTTGCTCTCCTCCCAAAGTAAATCATTTCAAATGAAACATGCTTTAATTTCATCCAAAAAGCATGATTATGTGGAGCTTTAAAATTGTTTAACTAGATTGATTTGAGAGTCTGAATGTAATTACAATAGGATACACAGTGTACAAACCATTAGGAACACCGCCCTAATATACTGTAGAGTTGCACCCCCTTTTGTGCTCAGGACAGCCTCAATTCATTGGGACATGGACTCTACAACGTGAAGAGCTTTCCACACATGTTGACTCCAGTGCTTCCCACAGTTGTGTCAAGTTGGCTGGATGTCCTTTGGGTGGTAGATCATTCTTGATACACACAGGAAACTGTTGTCTGTGAAAAGCCCAGCAAGGTTACAGTTCTTGACACACTCAAACCGGTGAGCCTGGCACCTACTACCATATCCTGTTCAAAGGCACTGACATCTTTTGTCTTGCCTGTTCACCCTCTGAATGGCACACATACACAATCCATGTCCCACTTGTTTTAAGTCTTAACAATCCTTATTTAACCCGTCTCCACCCCATTCATCTCCACTGACTGTAGTGGATTTAATAACAAGTGACATCAATAAGGGATCATAGCTTTCACCTGGATTCACCTGGTCAGTCTATGTCATGGAAATAGCAGGTGTTTCTGATGTTGTGTACACTCAGTACATAGTGTAGATACCTCTGAAAACATGATTCTGCCTGGTTTAAGGTTTTATGCAGATGGCTAAAGAAGAAGACTGGTTCAGTGTAGTGTCAGACGAAGGTAGAAAACCTACAGAAGCACGTCACTTTAGTTCACACACAATTTAGGAGTGGAAAAGTCATTCATTTGTTCAACTTTCAACAGCCTAGTCATCAACCAATCTCTTCATTTATTCCAGTCCATTGACAGTGGCAGTTTGGTCAACAACAAAAAAAGACAATTTTATTTAACAATTTAATAATACATAACATCAGTAAAATAGTTTTTTAGATACTGGGGTACACGATGTTATGGGCCAATGCCAGCTTACGCTGCGGGACCCTTTTATCAACTGATAGCCACAACATGAGCCTGATGACTAAGATTCAGAATGACCCTTGACATTTTATTTGGAGCTGTCTAACTTGTTCTTGGTGAAGTTGGGGGAGCTACTGTACCAGTTAGTGCATGCATAATCAAATTGATGCTTCACTAACGGTGATGAAAGTTTTTTCAAGGTCCCTTTATCTAGAAACGTGGCTTTTGGTGACCTTGGTAACCAGAAACAAGCATGGGATTTGTTTTCCTTCCTACCGTGGCTCAGTGGCAGGCAGACCTTATTCCTCTCTCCAGTCTCACTGGTGAAGCTCCAAGAGAATGATTGGATGTGTAGATTGACCTCAGGGACTTTGACACAACATAGCTGCTTCCCCAAGTACAGGTGGGAGTGGGGTCTCAAAATAACACAGCTGCTTTAGTCGGAGTGGAATCTCATAACAAAAGCTAGAACTGAACAGCCCTAGGTGAATGGGGCAGAAATCCTACAGGTGACAGGAGCAGAAATCCTTTAGGTGACAGGAGCAGAAATCCTTTAGGTGACAGGAGCAGAAATCCTACAGGTGACAGGAGCAGAAATCCTTTATGTGACAAGAGCAGAAATCCTTTAGGTGACAGGAGCAGAAATCCTTTAGGTGACAGGAGCAGAACTCCTTTAGGTGACAGGAGCAGAAATCCTTTAGGTGACAGGAGCAGAAATCCTTTAGGTGACAGGAGCAGAACTCCTTTAGGTGACAGGAACAGCAATCCTTTAGGTGACAGGAGCAGAAATCCTTTAGGTGACAGGAGCAGAAATCCTTTAGGTGACAGGAGCAGAAATCCTACAGGTGACAGGAGCAGAAATCCTTTAGGTGACAGGAGCAGAAATCATTTAGGTGACAGGAGCAGAAATCCTTTAGGTGACAGGAGCAGAAATTCTTTAGGTGACAGGAGCAGAACTCCTTTAGGTGACAGGAGCAGAAATCCTTTAGGTGACAGGAGCAGAAATCCTTTAGGTGACAGGAGCAGAACTCCTTTAGGTGACAGAAGCAAAAATCCTTTAGGTGACAGGAGCAGAAATCCTTCAGGTGACAGGAGCAGAAATCCTTTAGGTGACAGGAGCAGAAATCATTTAGGTGACAGGAGCAGAAATTCTTTAGGTGACAGGAGCAGAAATCCTTTAGGTGACAGGAGCAGAACTCCTTTAGGTGACAGAAGCAAAAATCCTTTAGGTGACAGGAGCAGAAATCCTTCAGGTGACAGGAGCAGAAATCCTTTAGGTGACAGGAGCAGAAATCATTTAGGTGACAGGAGCAGAAATCATTTAGGTGACAGGAGCAGAAATCATTTAGGTGACAGGAGCAGAAATCCTTTAGGTGACAGGAGCAGAAATCCTTTAGGTGACAGGAGCAGAAATCCTTTAGGTGACAGGAGCAGATGTCAGATGTCTTTAGTGGCTGTTCCTGATAGTTAGTTGTGTACAGCTTTGTTTTCAGCCGGTCCACACACACTTGACCCTGCACACAATGTCTGTATAAGTGTTGACATGTACTATAAAAGCCCATGTTCAAGAGTGCAGGAATGTTATTATGTTCTCTTCCTAATTTAAAGAACACAAACAGTGAGTAAGCTATCGCCACACTGCCCCCAAATATGTGCGAAGTGCACAAGCTGGTTGGAAAAGGAATGAAAATATTCCTCATGTGGTCAGCAGATGTTTTAAGGCCTGCTCAACTGACAGAAGAGCAAGGCACTAGTTGCGTAATTCCAACCGGCTGGAAAGTAACACTTAACGGAGTGATATTTGTGTGCTGACGTGCTCGTAGGTGTGTGTATGTGCGTAGGTAAGTAGGTCTCTGTATGTTTGTTTGTTTGCTACATGTCTAGCCGCTGTCTGTTTGGTCAGGGCGGGCGGATATGTGTGGGAGTGTGTGTGTCCGCATGTAGTTAAGTCTATGTACCTGCGTGTTTGACCTTCATACATGTTCTGTGTGTGTGTGTGTGTGTGTGTGTGTGTGTGTGTGTGTGTGTGTGTGTGTGTGTGTGTGTGTGTGTGTGTGTGTCTGCACACGTGTGCCATGTCTAGCCATCATGTGTCTGGCCTCCTCCCTGGGTCAGGGTCTAGGAATCAGCTTAGGCTGCTGCTGAGGCTGGACGCGTTCCTCTCCTTTGTCTTGGTGTCAGACACTTTAATAAGATTAGAACCAGCAATAACACCTTCATTGTTTTTTTAACAGCCCTCAGTCCCTACCCAGACAGAACCATCTGCAAAGCCAGTGGCTGGCTCTTCCATGGCCAAGGCTCCTAAGTGCTTTTAGGGTCAGAAACTTTGGATATGTTCCCCGCAGGAACGGAGACAAAGGGCGACGTTACTCACAGGTACCTAAAGCGATGGGTTTGGACTGTGGCCCTGCACCATGGTTTTCGTGCAATTCGTGCCGTTCACCGGGGGATAAAGCACAGCGCTACTTAGCTGTTGCACAAATGCACATACAACATTGTAAACCCACTGTAAAAAGAAAAAAAGGCAGGATTGGAAAAACATTTCAGGCACATTCTAAGCCCGCTGTGTATTTCTGAGGGCTTGTACATCACAGTGGGAAACAGGTGCTGTACTGGTCACAGCTTCAAGGAGATAATCAGGTGTTACTGCATCGCTAAACTCGTAGAAAATGTTTTGCTAACTAGAACCTTAAAGGGTTCTTTGGCTTTACCCATAGGAGAACCATTTGAAGAACCAGGTAGAACCCAAAAGAGTTCTACCTGGAACCAAAAAGGGTTCTCCTATGGGGACAGCCGAAGAACCCTTTTGTATAGCTTGGTCACAGGTCATTTTCTGGTGGATAAAAATCATAGAATTAGATGCTGATTCAGAAGTCAGTGTAGGCAGTGAAGCCCTTGACCAGCCCTTGACCGAGGCAGTCTTTGACCAGCCCTTGCCCGAGGCAGTCTTTGACCAGCCCTTGACCGAGGCAGTCTTTGACCAGCCCTTGACCGAGGCAGTCTTTGACCAGCCCTTGACCGAGGCAGGCTTTGACCAGCCCTTGACCGAGGCAGGCTTTGACCAGCCCTTGACCGAGGCAGGCTTTGACCAGCCCTTGCCCGAGGCAGTCTTTGACCAGCCCTTGACCGAGGCAGTCTTTGACCAGCCCTTGACCGAGGCAGGCTTTGACCAGCCCTTGACCGAGGCAGGCTTTGACCAGCCCTTGACCGAGGCAGTCTTTGACCAGCCCTTGACCGAGGCAGGCTTTGACCAGCCCTTGACCGAGGCAGTCTTTGACCAGCCCTTGACCGAGGCAGTCTTTGACCAGCCCTTGACCGAGGCAGGCTTTGACCAGCCCTTGACCGAGGCAGGCTTTGACCAGCCCTTGACCGAGGCAGGCTTTGACCAGCCCTTGACCAAGGCAGTCTTTGACCAGCCCTTGACCGAGGCAGGCTTTGACCAGCCCTTGCCCGAGGCAGGCTTTGACCAGCCCTTGACCGAGGCAGTCTTTGACCAGCCCTTGACCGAGGCAGTCTTTGACCAGCCCTTGACCGAGGCAGGCTTTGACCAGCCCTTGACCGAGGCAGTCTTTGACCAGCCCTTGACCGAGGCAGGCTTTGACCAGCCCTTGACCGAGGCAGTCTTTGACCAGCCCTTGACCGAGGCAGTCTTTGACCAGCCCTTGACCGAGGCAGTCTTTGACCAGCCCTTGACCGAGGCAGTCTTTGACCAGCCCTTGACCGAGGCAGTCTTTGACCAGCCCTTGACCGAGGCAGTCTTTGACCAGCCCTTGACCGAGGCAGTCTTTGACCAGCCCTTGACCGAGGCAGGCTTTGACCAGCCCTTGACCGAGGCAGGCTTTGACCAGCCCTTGACCGAGGCAGGCTTTGACCAGCCCTTGACCGAGGCAGTCTTTGACCAGCCCTTGACCGAGGCAGGCTTTGACCAGCCCTTGCCCGAGGCAGTCTTTGACCAGCCCTTGACCGAGGCAGTCTTTGACCAGCCCTTGACCGAGGCAGTCTTTGACCAGCCCTTGACCGAGGCAGGCTTTGACCAGCCCTTGACCGAGGCAGTCTTTGACCAGCCCTTGACCGAGGCAGGCTTTGACCAGCCCTTGACCGAGGCAGTCTTTGACCAGCCCTTGACCGAGGCAGTCTTTGACCAGCCCTTGACCGAGGCAGTCTTTGACCAGCCCTTGACCGAGGCAGTCTTTGACCAGCCCTTGACCGAGGCAGTCTTTGACCAGCCCTTGACCGAGGCAGTCTTTGACCAGCCCTTGATCGAGGCAGTCCTTGACCAGCTTCATTTTGATTAACAACACATCCCCATATCCCCATCTGTCAGACTGCAACTCAAAGATGCCAATTATTGGAGGTTTGGTTGAACTGAACTAATTGTTCTTGATTGTATGCTAATCTATCCTTTGTCCTGTGACTCAGTATTCTATAAATTATATTCACTATCTAATATTGTCCTGGCAAATGTGTAAAATGTTCCCGTATTTGAGAGGGCAGGGTGGCGAGAAGGGAATCTAGGTAGGAACAGAATAAGAACAGATTCAGTATCAGATGTAGGTGTTTTCTCAGAATGACAGATCACATCACACATCACCCCATCTGGACCTTATTGGCTTGAGTTGACCAAGGGAAGAGGGCTTTGTGTGGTGGTTGTGATTATATTGCTGGTTACAAATCACACTATGTCAACCTGTGAAATAACGCAATTTGGGGAATTTTGAAATAGTGTCTAGTTTTCAGTGAGCCACATTTCATTATGTTTATGGCTTTCAGCTTTTTTACTTGTAGATTGATGGAGTACTGCCAGCAGGGAAAGACAGTACGAGAAAACACCTCACACCCCTGTTTATTTTAACAGGAAATAAAATCCTTTGTAAGAACACCAAAACACACAGGACTTATAGAATATTTATGTGACTGTTTTATTATCATGTCTCCATACTGTGAAATTGCGTGGGTTTGGATAAGATTATATAAGTGATCAAAAAAACATTGTGCTTGTTTTGGACAAGGTTCAGAGAGGCTGCAAAGTCCTCACAGAAGGTCAAAAGGACTGTTTGCAGACAAGACATATAGGCTGAATGCAGGGAGGGTGTCAGAGTGCTTGGAGGGGGTTCTCTGGAAATCGTTATTCAATATGTGACATGTTTTCAAGCCTTCATGTGTCAGCATTGGTGGGAATGTTGGGGTCTCAACCTCCCAGGGGTGAGGGCTGGAGGGGGAGGCTGGGGGTGAGGAGGCATCAAACCGTCTGAATGCATGTTGTGAGAAAAGGGATCACTTTGTACTGTTGCTCAGATTATGGTAGTGTGTGTGTGTGTGTGTGTGTCTAAATATGCGTGTGCACTTGCGCGCGTTAGTGTGTTAGCTTGTGTTTTAGTGTGTGTGTGTGTGTGTGTGTGTGTGTGTGTGTGTGCGCGCAAGCGTTCACACACGTTGTATATGCACATGTATGAGTGTGTTTGTGGAATATATGAATGTGTGTGCATACATGTGTGGAGTCTGTATGTGTGTGTTTATGTGTGTGAGCAGCAGGTTGCTAGTCTGCCAGTGTGCCTGGTCAGTGGGTCAGTGAGGGCTCTGACTGAAGTTAGAGCTGCAGGGGCCTGGGCCTCTTAGACACAGCAGGGACTCCACTTGGAAGGAGACTGGATGGAGAGAGACTGATTTAGATTTACACATGCATACAGACCACTCAATCCATGTCCCATAGAATGTTGGGTTGACAGCTATGGGAAAGATCCTGTTGTACCTCTGTGTGTGAACATCATGGACCCTCTCTCTTTCAGAACTAACCACAGGACGGCTCATAGTAATGGCTGGAAAGGAATACATGGAATGGTATTGAACACATCAAACATCTGGTTTCCATGTGTTTGATACCATTCCATTTACTCCATTCCAGCCATTGTTATGTGGCGTCCTCCCCTCAGCAGCCTCCCGTGGAACTAATGTTCAGAACAGTGATAGTAGATGGGCTGAGAGGTCTCGGAAAAGGGAAATTAGGCAGAAAGGGAGTTGTTCTTAAGGTAGGCTGTTCCTTTGCGACACTTCAAAACATTGTGTACTCATTTCTTCATTGAGTCCTCTGTTGACTGTTTATAGCGTGTCATGCCAAGGTTCTGTCAGTGTTATACAGGTCTTATGACAGAGGATCAAGGTGTTGCTGATGTTTCCATATTCATCAGTGGCCGAGTAGGGAGATGTGTGAGCGTTCTCCAGAGTTCAAAACAAACCTTTGACCCCAGGATGACAAGCAGAGTTGGGGAGTAACTGGTTACATGTAAATGACATGTAATCTGATTACATCAAAAATAAAAAATAAAACAACTGTAATCAATTACGTTACAAGCAAAAATATTGTAATCAGATTGCAGATACTTTAGAAAAAGAATAGACGATTGCTTCTTGGATTACTTTAAAATTCAGAGAGGATGTTTGTGAAAACAAATACGTTATGCCATCTATCTGTTTTCTCAATGATATTCAATTCAGCATTGAAAAGGGAGCAAGTTTAAGTTTGTTGCAGCTGAGGGAGTCTGATCACATGTCGGAGACCACTATGATGACACACCAAATGCATTTGATGGATCATTTTTGTCTTCTTCTAATGCCTCTTAAAGGTAAAGTAATCCAAAAGTAGCTGAAAGTAATCAGATTATGTTACTGAGTTTGGGTAGTCCAAAAGTTAAGTTACTGATTAAAATGTTGGACAGGTAACTAGTAACTGTAACTGATTACATTTAGAAAGTAACTTACCCAAGCTTGGTGACAAAATACTGTGTCTGTGAAGAATATCACTGGGTATGGTGCCATCACCAGGAGACCCATAGTGTGACCCATTCACACTGTACATACAGTATAGTACGACCTACAATAGTCATCATAATTTAGTCAGTGCTTATATTTGTCCTATTTCACACATGTACAAGTGTGTTTTATATGCATGTGTGAATAGGAAATGTGTTTTGCATATCACAACTCTGTGAATAGGAAATGTGTTTTGCATATCGCAACTCTCCCTGAGACACCCTTGGAGAGTGGGGAAAACCATTGTCTATGGCAACCCTGGAGATTTTAGGGTTAAGTCCCTTGTTCAAGAGCACGTCCCTTGTCGGCTCTGGGATTTGAACTAGCGACCTTTCGGTTAGTGGCCCAATGCGCTAACTGCTAGGCTACATTCCACCGAGTATCATATAACCTACAGTAGCAGGAGAGAAGTCTCAGAGCAAAGATCTCCAAGAATTCGACCCTTGCCTTCCCCAGGCAAGTATTATGGATGTCTTCAGCTCATTCCACATGGTTTTACTGATTCATCTCTGAAGATGTAAACCCACTCCTGGGAAAGGTTGAAAAAAGCACTATGCAATGTGTTCAATAAGGCCATATTGATCCAGATAGTTAACTGTTTAGATATTATTATCCAAATATCTAAATGTGTATCAACACAAGAGTAAATATTGTGTTAATATAAAAATACTTGTATCAGTATGAATATAATTGGTTTTTATGTTACCACAGTATGTTTTCCACATTTACAGTACTGCATAGTGGGCTACAATGAAGGTGGTCCAACTATTCACACAAAGGGGGGAAAGGTGTCAACACGCGCCTTGCGCACCACACGCGCACAGCACAGGTATTTTGCCGGAGGTCCCTGCTCGAGCCTGCTGCTGCTACGGACTTTTGAATATGTTCATCAGAACTGTAACTCGCCTGGGATTTGCTGTCGGGGTAGACTAGCCACTGTAATTCATGTAGTTAGACTTTAAGTAATAGGGTTCAAATACCACCTAATCTCTCCAGACTATTAAACGTTGACCAGCGGACTGACGGAGTTCTTCACTGCAGCAACACTCCGCACTGACCACACGTCTTCCTGACCGTTTAATCACATTTTACTTTACATTTCAACTTAATTTCTCCCTTTGGCTTTGTCATTTATGACCATTTAATAGTTTTGCACTCATCGGGAAAATTTGCTAACTTCGACGCTCCTCGGATCTTGTTTTATTTCTTCGGGATCCTTGTGAAAGTCCCGTTACGCGCTGGATATGTGGTGGATGTTGTTTCCTCGATGGATCTGGTTTCTCTTTGGACAGTGCTACGTCTTGCTCCTGATCATAGACAGCTGTGTGAGGGTGAAAGCGATGCCAATGTCCATGCCCAACAAAGTGGTGTACTCTCACGCGGGCATGTGCCCCAACGAGATGAACCCCAACCTGTGGGTGGACGCCATGAGCACCTGTATGCGCGAGTGCGAGTTGGACCGGGTGAGTTTCTGGGATCAGTTTTCCTCGCGGGCTGGAGACAAATAGGGGACACTTTATTCTGTCAAAAGTTTCTCTACATAAAGTTTCTGCAATTTAATTCATGGAATGAAAGGTGGAGATAAGTGGGACATGCGCACTGCGCACTGTTTTTGGCCATTCAAATTCAATTGTGACCACATTGCCTCTGTTGTTTATTTCTGAATTTCTCTTTGAATTAGATTGAATATCTCCTATATCAGATACTTGTTCATAGACTACAGTTTTGGAAATAGCAGACACTGGTGTATATGCCCACAATATTACATTTGTTGTCAACAGATTGTTCACCTAGACAGCTCAGTAATTCAAACCAGCAACCTTTCAGTTACTGACCCAACACTCTTAACCGCTAGGCTACCTGACCATACCAGTTACTGACCCAACACTCTTAACCGCTAGGCTACCTGACCATACCAGTTACTGACCCAACACTCTTAACCGCTAGGCTACCTGACCATACCAGTTACTGACCCAACACTCTTAACCGCTAGGCTACCTGACCATACCAGTTACTGACCCAACACTCTTAACCGCTAGGCTACCTGACCATACCAGTTACTGACCCAACACTCTTAACCGCTAGGCTACCTGACCATACCAGTTACTGACCCAACACTCTTAACCGCTAGGCTACCTGACCATACCAGTTACTGACCCAACACTCTTAACCGCTAGGCTACCTGACCATACCAGTTACTGACCCAACACTCTTAACCACTAGGCTACCTGACCATACCAGTTACTGACCCAACACTCTTAACCGCTAGGCTACCTGCCACCCATGACTATTGAATCTAATAACTTTTAATTACTCTGCATTATGAGATATTGAGAAGTAAGCATGTAAAATGTATAGCCTACAATACCAACCTCACATTGCATAGTATTGTTTCATTACATTAGAAAGTGCATCACTCTCAAGTTCCTTAACATCCTATATGTTCCCTGAGTGCATAATGAACTGAAACATGCTGATCCTAACAGAACACCTCCCATGTATCCCCTATCACCCCCAAGGACTGTGAAAACTTTGAGAAATGCTGCAACAACGTGTGTGGGAACAAGAGCTGTGTGGCGGCGCGCTACATGGACATTAAGGGCAAGAAGGGGCCGGTTGGCATGCCAAAAGGGGTCAAGTGTGACAAGTTCATGTGTACGCAGCAGGGCTCCGAGTGTGACATCTGGGAGGGCCAGCCCGTGTGTAAGTGCCGGGACCGCTGTGAGAGAGAGCCCCACTTCACATGTGCCTCAGACGGTATGACCTACTACAACAAGTGTTACATGGATGCAGAGGCCTGCTCCAAGGGCATCTCTATCTCTGTGGTCACCTGCAGGTAAACAGGAAACATCTATGTATAGACTCCCATATTAATCACGTTAATAGAAAAGTTCTGAATAGACTGTGGTGTTTACTGTTTTGTTGTGCTATGACTGCTTTGTTATGTTGATATCCATCTCTATGGTAACAGGAACTGAAAATGAATAGATGGGATTCTGAATTATAACTGTAGACATAATAACCCTATATGTCTGTATTTGTATGAGATCTGTATTCCTCTGTAGTTACACAGGAGTAATGCTCACTCAATCTAGCGTTTCACTTAGCTTTTGTTTTATGCATTTGAGTTTCTTGTACCAACCTTTGTCTATCACACACCCAGCTCAAGGTAGATTACATTACTGTGGTAACTCATCTATTCTTCTCTCTCTGACATCACCTCTGCAGGTACCACCTCACCTGGCCAAACACCAGCCCGTTGCCCATGGAGACCACCCTGCGGCCAACCACTGCCCTCCTTGAGACCACCCCCCCGGCTGACATCCATCCTCCAATGATGCTCAGCAACCCCACTCAGCAGGCTGTGTTCGTGGGCGAGACAGCCAGCTTCCTGTGCGAAGTGTCAGGTAAGCCCAGTCCGGAGGTGACCTGGGAGAAGCAGCTGGAGGGCAAGGAGAACACAGTGATGAGGCCCAATCACGTGCAGGGGAACGTAGTGGTCACCAACATCGGCCAGCTGGTCATCTACAATGCCCAGCAACAGGACGCCGGCATCTACACCTGCACGGCCAAAAACCTGGGGGGGGCTGTGACCTCCCACTACCCACTGTCGGTGATCCAGAGAGACACGGGCCAGAAGGAGGGTGAGGTAGGGAATGCCACCAACCCATTCCCATTCCCCGCCGAAGAGTGCCTGAAGGGGCCGGACAGTGACGACTGTGGGGAGGAGAGCATAAGCTGGTACTACGAAGCCAAGAGGAACAATTGCTTCACCTTCACCTACAGCCAGTGCAACAAGAACCGCAACCACTTTGACAGCTACGAGACATGCATGTTGTCGTGCGGGGCAGAGCTGTCGGCTCCCTGCTCTCTCCCCAGCCTGCAGGGACCCTGTAAGGCCTACGAGCCCCGCTGGGCCTACAGCAGCACCCTCAAACAGTGCCAGTCCTTCATCTGGGGCGGCTGTGGAGGCAATGAAAACAACTTTGAATCCAAAGAGGCCTGCGAGGAGATGTGTCCTTTTCCGAAGAACCATAACTGTAAGATGTGTAAACCGCGGGGCAAGATGGTGACCAGCTTCTGCAAGAGCGACTTCATCATCCTGGGGCGCGTGACAGAGTTGCCTGAAGAACAGGACTCGGGCCACGCCCTGATCACCGTGGAGGAGATCCTAAAGGACGAGAAAATGGGCCTCAAGTTCTTCGGCCAGGAACCCTTGGAGGTGACTTTGATGAACATGGACTGGAACTGCCCGTGCCCCAACATCACCATGGCCAACGGGCAGCTCATCATCATGGGAGACGTCCACAACGGCATGGCCGTGCTGCAGCCCGACAGCTTCGTGGGGAGCTCCACCGCACGCAGGGTCAGGAAGCTCCGAGAGGTCATTCACAAGAAGACCTGTGATTTTCTCAAAGAGTTCCCAACAAACCAGTAGTTACTCTCTGAGAGATCCCCACTATCCTGTACAAGAGCTGTCTATATCAAGAAAAGCAAACTGGTTCTAGCATCCAGTAGTAGCTATTGTCTCAGATTTCCCCACTATCCAGTAGGGAAGATATCTAGAAGAGTAGACTGGGACTTTTTCAAAGTTTCTTACCATTCAGTAGCCGGATGATGGCTTTGGTTGATTATTGCTTTCTCCTTCTCCTAAAGGTGGGGACTGAACCAATACCTTAACACTGATCCGACAAGCTGTTTCCCTACCCATGACCTTCTCTTTAGTTTCCACAGAAGACACATTTTGTATGCATTTTGTCATATTTTCCACTGGCTATCTCCTTCACTCAGATGTTCCCCATATACAGTAGATATCTAGAAGATCCATGACTTTCTCAGATGACGGCTGCTGTTAGCTGATTCCAGATTCTCGTCTCTCTCCTTCACTCTGAAGTTTGGACATTAAGTGTTGGGGCTCCTCTGTACTATGGAAATGGCTGGAGGTACCTGTATATTTAAAACAACGACAGATTTATACTTTGTGTGGATTCACTTTCTGAAAGGAGAGCTAATTGTCCGCATATAGTACTGTAGTGGTGACTTATATCAAGCGCTTACTTTGGAAATATTTTAGTTAAACTAAAATGTCTCTTTGAATAATATTTTTAATTCAAATGTTTTATCTTGGTATGAATGTACTAATGCCTGACAGATAGCTAAACTCTGTGCCTTGGTTAATATGAATGTTATATTATGTTGACTTAAAGTATCTATGGTATCCTGAAAGAGACATTTTGTAATATATATTCTGAGTGCTTGAGCTCACGATAATGTCACGTAAAGCTCGTGGATCAAACAACTCCTTTGATTCCACTAGAAACCACTTTGTAGTCCATGATTGCTTATACAGTATATGAACTTCTGTTCTTAACATCCTATTTATTTTTTATCCCCTCCTTTTAGAGCTACACCCAATTCAATAATGGACAGACTTATGTTATGTTATTTTGTAAATCCAAATGATAAAGATGTTCATAACACAATGGTAAAGAAATAAAAATGAACCTTTGAAAGAATATCCACTTCTTATCTCTGTGTTGCGCTATGCTTCTATACCTGTAAAATGACTGACAGCAGGTGTCTGTCTGTCTGTCTGTCTGTCTGTCTGTCTGTCTGCCTGCCTGCCTGCCTGCCTGTCTGTCTGCCTGTCTGTCTGTCTGTCTGTCTGTCTGTCTGTCTGTCTGTCTGTCTGTCTGTCTGCCTGCCTGCCTGCCTGCCTGCCTGCCTGTCTGTCTGCCTGTCTGCCTGTCTGTCTGTCTGTCTGTCTGTCTGTCTGTCTGTCTGCCTGCCTGCCTGCCTGCCTGCCTGCCTGCCTGTCTGTCTGTCTGTCTGTCTGTCTGTCTGTCTGTCTGTCTGTCTGTCTGTCTGCCTGCCTGCCTGCCTGCCTGCCTGCCTGCCTGTCTGCCTGTCTGTCTGTCTGTCTGTCTGTCTGTCTGTCTGTCTGTCTGCCTGCCTGCCTGCCTGCCTGTCTGTCTGTCTGTCTGTCTGCCTGCCTGCCTGCCTGTCTGTCTGCCTGTCTGTCTGTCTGCCTGTCTGTCTGTCTGCGTGTATTTGTATGTTCACAGGCAAGCGTAATTGTGCATGTGTGCGTGTCATTTTCTAGTTTATACCAGCCCCCTATCTTCCTCCACCCTCTTTCCTCACCCCCCCTTCACATGGAGGGCCAAGTTTGGCATTAAATCTGGAGCAGGTCACATTCCATCCCAGCTGTGAAGGGCTGCTGAGCCCAGGGGGACGGAGAAGAGAGCAGCCTGGCCGGCCCTGTGTTGTGTCTGGGTCTGGCTGGGCCCTCCATCCTCCACCCACCACCCACTGGCCCTCAGATCTTTCATGTGTGAGGGGCTGACGGAAGGGGGGAGGAGAGGGGGAGGAAAGGATGTAGGCCATCTCCCTCTCACCCTCGGCTGGACACATCTGTGTAAAGGGGCTATGCGGAGGGGGGAGAGGGGGAAGTGAGGGGTTAGATGAAGGGGCCGTAACGGGAAAGCAAAGTGGAGTTGGGATGGAGTGATGCATGCTCTCTCTCTCTCTCTCCATCAGATGGGCACCCTGCAGTCTGTCTCTCTCTCTCTCTCTCCATCAGATGGGCACCCTGCAGTCTGTCTCTCTCTCTCTCTCCATCAGATGGGCACCCTGCAGTCTGTCTCTCTCTCTCTCTCGCTCTCTCCATCAGATGGGCACCCTGCAGTCTGTCTCTCTCTCCATCAGATGGGCACCCTGCAGTCTGTCTCTCTCTCTCTCTCTCTCTCTCTCTCTCTCTCTCTCTCTCTCTCTCTCTCTCTCTCTCTCTCTCTCTCTCTCTCTCTCTCTCCATCAGATGGGCACCCTGCAGTCTGTCTCTCTCTCTCTCTCTCTCTCCATCAGATGGGCACCCTGCAGTCTGTCTCTCTCTCTCTCTCTCTCCATCAGATGGGCACCCTGCAGTCTGTCTCTCTCTCTCTCTCTCTCCATCAGATGGGCACCCTGCAGTCTGTCTCTCTCTCATCTCAGCGCTCCCTCTCCAGCCACGCTCTGACCCGACGCGGGGGGAGGTGATAGGCCCACAGACAGGGCTGTGTTTAAAGCAGAATTTGAACTTTTGACTTGGCTGGCTGGGCTGAAGCCAGGGCTGGAGGCTGGGAGTTGGGACTGGGGTAAAGGGAAAGAGCTAGAGCTAGGATGTAGGGCTGGAGATAGGGCTTAGGTTGGGGTAAAAGGCTGAAGCTGGTCTCTGGGCTAGGGTATAAAGCTAGTAATCTGGGGTTAGGGTCTGGAGCTGGTCTCTGGGCTAGGGTATAAAGCTAGTAATCTGGGGTTAGGGTCTGGAGCTGGTCTCTGGGCTAGGGTATAAAGCTAGTAATCTGGGGTTAGGGTCTGGAGCTGGTCTCTGGGCTAGGGTATAAAGCTAGTAATCTGGGGTTAGGGTCTGGAGCTGGTCTCTGGGCTAGGGTATAAAGCTAGTAGTCTGGGGTTAGGGTCTGGAGCTGGTCTCTGGGCTAGGGTATAAAGCTAGTAGTCTGGGGTTAGGGTCTGGAGCTGGTCCCTGGGCTAGGGTATACAGCTAGTAGTCTGGGGTTAGGGTCTGGAGCTGGTCCCTGGGCTAGGGTATACAGCTAGTAGTCTGGGGTTAGGGTCTGGAGTTGGGGTTACGGCTGGGGTCTGGAGTTAGGGTTACGGCTGGGGGCTGGAGTTGGGGTTACGGCTGGGGTCTGGAGTTGGGGTTACGGCTGGGGTCTGGAGTTGGGGTTATGGCTGGGGGCTGGAGTTGGGGTTACGGCTGGGGGCTGGAGTTGGGGTTACGGCTGGGGGCTGGAGTTGGGGTTACGGCTGGGGACTGGAGTTGGGGTTACGGCTGGGGGCTGGAGTTGGGGTTACGGCTGGGGGCTGGAGTTGGGGTTATGGCTGGGGGCTGGAGTTGGGGTTAGGGTTGGGACTGGGGTAGGGAGGTACTAGTTGTGTTGGGGCTTGATCCGAGGCTGACACTGTGACTGGGACTTGATCAGAAAGAGGGACAGGGAAATAAACGATAAAGAGTCAAGAAGGTTTTCCCAGGGTGGGCCCCTCACCCGTCTGCCCCCTCGGGCCCACACACAGCATAGGGCCGACCCCTGACCCCCTAAGCTGCTAATGAAAAAGAGGCCAGGAGGAAAATACCACTTTCATTATGGGCTGTTGACAAGTGTTACGTACGGAACTAGTCAGGACCTAGACAGAGATGTCAGGCTCAAGTTCACTTTGAACCCACAGACCAAACAGACCATAATAACACAAGATCTGCTTAGAGGCACACACATCTCTTGGTAGCCATGGAAACAAAATCATGGCCACTTTGAAAACACATTTCTGGCAATAGATTATTTTCAAGATGGATGCATTCAAACTAGGCTAGTCTTATATGCTCTGATGAGAACCTCTCTGATTTCAGCCTGAAAATGCTTTACACATTATTTGACTCATTCCTTAATATACAGATCATATTTATTGTGTTTGGGTATAGGCTACAGTTTTAAAAACATTAACACTGTAATGCAGTTTTTTTAATCTGCTTTATTCTAGGTAGAAACACTGACCCCTGTTGATGATGTAGAGGATTTACATGTCAGGGACACAAGACACAACTGCTACAGGTGTTACAATGTGGTTCACTCATTTTTTACCAATCACATCCAACCTGGATCATCTGATGATTCTTAAACTGACTGATTCGCAAGAAGGACATAACGAGTGTAGGAATATTTACATCCAAAGGATTTCGACCATGACTCATGCTATCAAAGGATATTCAAATGGATCCTTCTGTCATCATTGCTCAGTCAGAAGAAATTGCGAGGTATCATGCAATGATGTCATAGCAATGATATGAAGCAATGGATCTCTGAAATCCTGGCAAAATCATAATAATGACGATGATAGCAGAAAACCTGCTCTGGATCCCCCTAGCAGAGTCCAGCTTAACGTAATAGCCATTGCAGTTAGCCCAGAACACACACACCGTTCTATTTGGTGAATAGTGTTGATGACATAGCGGGAGTCATCCGTCGAAGATGAGACGAGTTCTGTTGCCAGGTAGTTCTGAGAGAGAGAGAGAGAGAGAGAGAGAGAGAGAGAGAGAGAGAGAGAGAGAGAGAGAGAGAGAGAGAGAGAGAGATGGAGAGACGGAGAGACAGAGGGTGAGAAAGAGGGTGAGAAGGGGTGGATAGAGAATGAGGGAGTGATAGAGAGCGAGAAAAATATAGAGATAGAGATGGAGAAGCAATAGACAGAACCAGAGAGGGAGAGGGAGGGAGAGAGAGAGAAAAAGCAAACGAGAGAGATAGAGGTGTGGAAGGGTGAGGGAGAGAGAGTGTGACCCACTTCCGGTGCAGGTGTTTGATCTTGGTTGACACTGAGCACACAGCAGGAATGACTATCAACACACGTAGCTGACTGAGATGGCCTCCAAAACAGAGCAGCACTCCACAACACTGAGATCAGACATCTCTGTCTCTCTCACGCTCTCTTATTGATGGATGTGGCGATAGAAATACATCTCTATAGCTAGTTGGACTTTGAGGAAATCTATGTCCTTTCGGTTCGGTGCCTCTTTCAATGTAAATTGTTTTCTTGCATTGCGATCAGACATTGTGAGCTGTGATACAGCCATGCCAACTGGTAATGAGTCCCTTTGTCCACTTGATGGCAGTATAATATAATCTATCCTTAGGCTATAAAATACTGTTCTCACACACAGGACCAAAAGTCCAAACAGCTGCATCAGTTTTCCTGAACATCGTGTTCTCCTCAGATATTTATTATACTATCACAACATACAATATGCAAGCAGTCCATCTACTGGCATGTTATTTATTTACATGTCCTGAACTCTGCTTAGGAATACTGTCCTGTACATGTTTCTCTTATTTATTTACATGTCCTGAACTCTGCTTAGGAATACTGTCCTGTACATGTTTCTCTTATTTATTTACATGTCCTGAACTCTGCTTAGGAATACTGTCCTGTACATGTTTCTCTTATTTATTTACATGTCCTGAACTCTGCTTAGGAATACTGTCCTGTACATGTTTCTCTTATTTATGTATTGTCTATGTGCTGCTAACCTAATGAAGCAGGCATAAAATAAACGGCTGAAATGACCTCCCCTACATACATACTGGTCTTGACGAGAAGAAAACAAACTGCCGGGGGAGGTTCTCTTCTGCAATGTTCAACCAATCCAGTAAATGTGGAGGAGGAGTTTAGATGGAGTGTCACCTTGTTAACTTCCGAAAGAGGAAGTTGGGTCACAGGCTCTCTTTCCATTCAGCTGAAAACCAGAACATGTTGGGGACTCAGATGCAAAGGGCAAATATTGATAGGCTCTTAACACGTTTAAATCACAGGCAGACATTTTCTATCTTTTAGCATTGTAAGGAGTCCTTGTAATGCCAGGATGAACTAACTAGAACAAGCATTTTGGATCTTTTGATATGAGCATGAATTATAGCAACAGCTATTGCAGAAATCTCCACTCGCATCAATACCAAAAAGCATCCTTTCTCCTTCTGCCCTTCTGTTAACTTCCTGTCCTCTCCTCTCTTTTCTTAAACTGCATAAGGCGGCATCGTCCAATCAGGTCCCTTGTTTCTGTCCAAACAGGGAGTATTGTTGTCTCTGATTGGCTGTGGGTTAAAATGACACATCTGCCAGTAATGTGTCTGTTTCTACGTGGATCTTTGTGACTGTCTATGGCTGTGGAACATGTGGGTTTGAGCATCAGGCTGCCGATGTGATTCAGGGTCAGATGGGATCAGAACTGCAATGTAATACTGAATATCAATCTGTTTAGGTCTCCCTGTGTTGCCATGGGCATTGGCCTATCTCTAACTTATCTCTGTTGCCATAGGCCTCTCTCTCGCTCTCTCTCTCTCTCTATATATCTCTCTCTCTCTCTCTCTCTCTCTCTCTCTCTCTCACACACACCCTCTCTATCTCTGTCTCCATCTGGTGTCACTCCATCATACTCTAACCCAGTGAAAGAAACAGTTATGGACACTTACAGACCTTTGAGTGTGTGCACGTGTGTGTGTGTGTGTGTGTGTGTGTGTGTGTGTGTGTGTGTGTGTGTGTGTGTGTGTGTGTGTGTGTGTGTGTGTGTGTGTGTGTGTGTGTGTGTGTGTGCGTGTGTGTGCCTGTGTGTGTTTATGAGTGGCACTGGCACATTGATACCCATGGGTGCCATTTGTGGGATATTCTGGCTGGTGGCTTGTGAAGGTATTCCTAGGGAGATTGAACGTGAGTGGCAGCATCACAGATGAGACAGTGAAAAGTCCCCCGGGGTCACTATCAGAGATATACAACTGCTTTGAAGGTGTGGGGCTCATTTAATCATGTATAGAGAGAATTTGTCAGGTTATAGTAGTGATGCTAGTAGTCATGTATCAAATCAACAAAGTATTTACACTGACAGGCAACATCTAATGTTCTCTATAACTTGATCAGTTGTGATATGATATTATTATGTAGTTCTGAGAGTGTGTACATACAGAATGTGTGTGTAGTTTCTTCACCGCGGAGTCACATCTTACATCAAAGATGGGTGATTTATTTGCTTGACTATTCCATTGATTACTTTATCCCTCACAGGTTACCACAGTCCTCTCTCCTTCCTCTCTCCTCCCTCCTCCCTCCTTTCCACCCTCCTCCCTCCTCTCTCTCCCTCCTCCCGCCACCCTCCTCCCTCCTCCCTCCTCTCTCACCCTCCTCTCTCTCCCTTCTCCATCCTCTCTCCCATCTTCCTCCTCTCTCTACCTTCCTCTCTCCTCCCTCCACCCTCCACCCTCCTCCCTCCACCCTACTCTCTCCACCCTCCTCTCTCACCCTCCTCCCTCCTCTCTCCTCCCTCCTCCCTCCTCTCTCGCCCTCCTCTCTCTCCCTTCTACCTCCTCTCTCTCCCATCTTCCTCCTCTCTCTCCCTCCTCCCTCCTCTCTCTACCTTCCTCTCTCCTCCCTCCACCCTCCTCTCTCCACCCTCCTCTCTCACCCTCCTCTCTCTCCCTCCACCCTCCTCTCTCCACCCTCCTCTCTCACCCTCCTCTCTCTCCCTCCTCCCTCCTCCCTCCTCCCTCCTCCCTCCACCCTGCTCTCGCTCCCTCCTCCCTCCACCCTCCGCTCTCCACCCTCCTCTCTCCACCCTCCTCTCTCACCCTCCTCTCTCTCCCTCCACCCTCCTCTCTCCACCCTCCTCTCTCACCCTCCTCTCTCTCCCTCCTCCCTCCTCCCTCCACCCTCCACCCTCATCTCTCTCCCTCCTCTCTCTTCCTCCTCTCTCCACCCTCCTCTCCCTCGCTACTCCCTCCACCCTCCTCTCTCGCTCCTCCCTCCTCTCTCTCCCTCCTCCCTCCACCCTCCTCTCTCTCCCATCTCCCATATCCCTCCCTCCTCCCTCCTCTCTCTCCCTTCTCCCTCCACCTCCCTCCCTCTCCTTCCTCCACTGTCCACCCTCCTCTCTGTCTGCATATCACACTCCACAACCCATCTGTCCCATTCTCTCACTCACTGAGAGGGTGATGGAGAGAAGATTTGGGAAAAGAGATAAAGGGTAACAAGAGAAGAGAGAGGGGGTATAAAAGGAGAAGGGGTAATAGTAATATATAGAATGTTAACGTATGATAAAGGGAGATGGAATACTCAATACTCATATTCAAATACAGGTAATATCTCTGTCTCTCCCACACACTGTCACACAGATACACTGTGTCAGATCGCCCACACCAGATAGATATGCATGTGTTTGATTGATATTGCTGGCAGAGATTGGGCAGGGATTCATTTGGGATTTTGCATTTAGATAGAACTCCAGTCACAGCCCATCTGTGAAGATCTTTCATGCCTGATGGAAGCCAACTACACACGCAGCACTGTCAATGTTTAATCTATTCATATGAACACGCATGCACACCTACACAGTAGATCTAACAGAAGGCAACGTTAGTAATGCAGCCCAGGTCAAGATTTAATACCCAGTAAAAGAGAGAGAGAGATAGCCATCCCACAGGAGAGAGATAGAACAGTGAAACAACTCAGCCATCCCACAGGAAAGAGATAGAACAGTGAAACAACTCAGCCATCCCACAGGAGAGAGATAGAACAGTGAAACAACCATCCCACAGGAGAGAGATAGAACAGTGAAACAACTCAGCCATCCCACAGGAGAGAGATAGAACAGTGAAACAACTCAGCCATCCCACAGGAGAGAGATAGAAGAGTGAAACAACCATCCCACAGGAGAGAGATAGAACAGTGAAACAACCATCCCACAGGAGAGAGATAGAACAGTGAAACAACTCAGCCATCCCACAGGAGAGAGATAGAACAGTGAAACAAACATCCCACAGGAGAGAGATAGAACAGTGAAACAACCATCCCACAGGAGAGAGATAGAACAGTGAAACAACCATCCCACAGGAGAGAGATAGAAGAGTGAAACAACCATCCCACAGGAGAGAGATAGAACAGTGAAACAACCATCCCACAGGAGAGAGATAGAACAGTGAAACAACCATCCCACAGGAGATAGAAGAGTGAAACAACCATCCCACAGGAGAGAGATAGAAGAGTGAAACAACCATCCCACAGGAGAGAGATAGAAGAGTGAAACAACCATCCCACAGGAGAGAGATAGAAGAGTGAAACAACCATCCCACAGGAGAGAGATAGAACAGTGAAACAACCAACCCACAGGAGAGAGATAGAAGAGTGAAACAACCATCCCACATGAGAGAGATAGAACAGTGAAACAACCATCCCACAGGAGAGAGATAGAACAGTGAAACAACCATCCCACAGGAGAGAGATAGAACAGTGAAACAACCATCCCACAGGAGAGAGATAGAAGAGTGAAACAACCAACCCACAGGAGAGAGATAGAAGAGTGAAACAACCATCCCACAGGAGAGAGATAGAACAGTGAAACAACCATCCCACAGGAGAGAGATAGAACAGTGAAACAACCATCCCACAGGAGAGAAATAGAAGAGTGAAACAACCATCCCACAGGAGATAGAAGAGTGAAACAACCATCCCACAGGAGAGAGATAGAACAGTGAAACAACCATCCCACAGGAGAGAGATAGAAGAGTGAAACAACCAACCCACAGGAGAGAGATAGAACAGTGAAACAACCATCCCACAGGAGATAGAAGAGTGAAACAACCATCCCACAGGAGAGAGATAGAAGAGTGAAACAACCATCCCACAGGAGAGAGATAGAAGAGTGAAACAACCAACCCACAGGAGAGAGATAGAACATTGAAACAACCATCCCACAGGAGAGAGATAGAAGAGTGAAACAACCATCCCACAGGAGATAGAAGAGTGAAACAACCATCCCACAGGAGAGAGATAGAAGAGTGAAACAACCATCCCACAGGAGAGAGATAGAAGAGTGAAACAACCATCCCACAGGAGAGAGATAGAAGAGTGAAACAACCATCCCACAGGAGAGAGATAGAAGAGTGAATCAACCAACCCACAGGAGAGAGATAGAAGAGTGAAACAACCATCCCACAGGAGAGAGATAGAAGAGTGAAACAACCATCCCACAGGAGAGAGATAGAACAGTGAAACAACTCAGCCATCCCACAGGAGAGAGATAGAACAGTGAAACAACTCAGCCATCCCACAGGAGAGAGATAGAACAGTGAAACAACTCAGCCATCCCACATGAGAGAGATAGAACAGTGAAACAACCATCCCACAGGAGAGAGATAGAACAGTGAAACAACTCAGCCATCCCACAGGAGAGAGATAGAACAGTGAAACAACTCAGCCATCCCACATGAGAGAGATAGAACAGTGAAACAACCATCCCACAAGAGAGAGATAGAACAGTGAAACAACCATCCTACAGGAGAGAGATATAAGAGTGAAACAACCATTCCACAGGAGAGAGATAGAAGAGTGAAAGTACCATCCCACAGGAGATAGATAGAAGAGTGAAACAACCATCCCACAGGAGAGAGATAGAACAGTGAAACAACCATCCCACAGGAGAGAGATAGAACAGTGAAACAACCATCCCACAGGAGAGAGATAGAAGAGTGAAAGTACCATCCCACAGGAGATAGATAGAAGAGTGAAACAACCATCCCACAGGAGATAGATAGAAGAGTGAAACAACCATCCCACAGGAGAGAGATAGAACAGTGAAACAACCATCCCACAGGAGAGAGATAGAAGAGTGAAACAACCAACCCACAGGAGAGAGATAGAACAGTGAAACAACCAACCCACAGGAGAGAGATAGAAGAGTGAAACAACCATCCCACAGGAGAGAGATAGAAGAGTGAAACAACCATCCCACAGGAGATAGAAGAGTGAAACAACCATCCCACAGGAGAGAGATAGAAGAGTGAAACAACCATCCCACAGGAGATAGAAGAGTGAAACAACCAACCCAGAGGAGAGAGATAGAACATTGAAACAACCATCCCACAGGAGAGAGATAGAAGAGTGAAACAACCATCCCACAGGAGAGAGATAGAAGAATGAAACAACCATCCCACAGGAGAGAGATAGAAGAGTGAAACAACCATCCCACAGGAGAGAGATAGAACAGTGAAACAACTCAGCCATCCCACAGGAGAGAGATAGAACAGTGAAACAACCATCCCACAGGAGAGAGATAGAACAGTGAAACAACCATCCCACAGGAGAGAGATAGAACAGTGAAACAACCATCCCACAGGAGAGAGATAGAACAGTGAAACAACCATCCCACAGGAGAGAGATAGAACAGTGAAACAACTCAGCCATCCCACAGGAGAGAGATGGAACAGTGAAACAACTCAGCCATCCCACAGGAGAGAGATAGAAGAGTGAAACAACCATCCCACAGGAGAGAGATAGAAGAGTGAAAAAACCATCCCACAGGAGAGAGATAGAAGAGTGAAACAACCATCCCACAGGAGAGAGATAGAACATTGAAACAACCATCCCACAGGAGATAGAAGAGTGAAACAACCATCCCACATGAGATAGAAGAGTGAAACAACCATCCCACAGGAGAGAGATAGAACAGTGAAACAACCATCCCACATGAGAGAGATAGAAGAGGTAAACAACCATCCCACAGGAGAGAGATAGAACAGTGAAACAACCATCCCACAGGAGAGAGATAGAAGAGTGAAACAACCATCCCACAGGAGAGAGATAGAAGAGTGAAACAACCATCCCACAGGAGAGAGATAGAACAGTGAAACAACCATCCTACAGGAGAGAGATAGAACAGTGAAACAACCATCCCACAGGAGAGAGATAGAAGAGTGAAACAACCATCCCACAGGAGAGAGATAGAACAGTGAAACAACCATCCCACAGGAGAGAGATAGAACAGTGAAACAACCATCCCACATGAGAGAGATAGAAGAGTGAAACAACCAACCCACAGGAGAGAGATAGAAGAGTGAAACAACCATCCCACAGGAGAGAGATAGAAGAGTGAAACAACAGTCCCACAGGAGAGAGATAGAAGAGTGAAACAACCATCCCACAGGAGAGAGATAGAACAGTGAAACAACCATCCCACAGGAGAGAGATAGAAGAGTGAAACAACCATCCCACAGGAGAGAGATAGAACAGTGAAAAAACCATCCCACATGAGAGAGATAGAAGAGTGAAACAACCATCCCACATGAGAGAGATAAAACAGTGAAACAACCATCCCACAGGAGATAGAAGAGTGAAACAACCATCCCACATGAGAGAGATAGAAGAGTGAAACAACCATCCCACAGGAGAGAGATAGAATAGTGAAACAACCAACCCACAGGAGAGAGATAGAATAGTGAAACAACCAACCCACAGGAGAGAGATAGAATAGTGAAACAACCATCCCACAGGAGAGAGATAGAATAGTGAAACAACCATCCCACAGGAGAGAGATAGAACAGTGAAACAACCATCCCACAGGAGAGAGATAGAAGAGTGAAACAACCATCCCACAGGAGAGAGATAGAAGAGTGAAACAACCATCCCACAGGAGAGAGATAGAAGAGTGAAACAACCATCCCACAGGAGAGAGATAGAAGAGTGAAACAACCGTCCCACAGGAGAGAGATAGAACAGTGAAACAACCATCCCACAGGAGAGAGATAGAACAGTGAAACAACCATCCCACAGGAGAGAGATAGAACAGTGAAACAACCATCCCACAGGAGAGAGATAGAACAGTGAAACAACTCAGCCATCCCACAGGAGAGGGATAGAACAGTGAAACAACTCAGCCATCCCACAGGAGAGAGATAGTAGAGTGAAACAACCATCCCACAGGAGAGAGATAGAAGAGTGAAACAACCATCCCACAGGAGAGAGATAGAAGAGTGAAACAACGATCCCACAGGAGAGAGATAGAAGAGTGAATGTACCATCCCACAGGAGAGAGATAGAAGAGTGAAACAACCATCCCACAGGAGAGAGATAGAAGAGTGAAACAACCATCCCACAGGAGAGAGATAGAACAGTGAAACAACCATCCCACATGAGAGAGATAGAAGAGTGAAACAACCATCCCACATGAGAGAGATAAAACAGTGAATCAACCATCCCACAGGAGATAGAAGAGTGAAACAACCATCCCACATGAGAGAGATAGAAGAGTGAAACAACCATCCCACAGGAGAGAGATAGAATAGTGAAACAACCAACCCACAGGAGAGAGATAGAACAGTGAAACAACCATCCCACAGGAGAGAGATAGAAGAGTGAAACAACCGTCCCACAGGAGATAGAAGAGTGAAACAACCATCCCACATGAGAGAGATAGAAGAGTGAAACAACCATCCCACAGGAGAGAGATAGAACAGTGAAACAACCATCCCACAGGAGAGAGATAGAAGAGTGAAACAACCGTCCCACAGGAGATAGAAGAGTGAAACAACCAACCCACAGGAGAGAGATAGAACAGTGAAACAACCATCCCACAGGAGAGAGATAGAACATTGAAACAACCATCCCACAGGAGAGAGATAGAAGAGTGAAACAACCATCCCACAGGAGAGAGATAGAACAGTGAAACAACCAACCCACAGGAGAGAGATAGAACAGTGAAACAACCAACCCACAGGAGAGAGATAGAACATTGAAACAACCATCCCACAGGAGAGAGATAGAACATTGAAACAACCATCCCACAGGAGAGAGATAGAAGAGTGAAACAACCATCCCACAGGAGAGAGATAGAAGAGTGAAACAACCATCCCACAGGAGAGAGATAGAACAGTGAAACAACCATCCCACAGGAGAGAGATAGAAGAGTGAAACAATCGTCCCACAGGAGAGAGATAGAACAGTGAAACAACCATCCCACAGGAGAGAGATAGAACAGTGAAACAACCATCCCACAGGAGAGAGATAGAACAGTGAAACAACCATCCCACAGGAGAGAGATAGAACAGTGAAACAACCATCCCACAGGAGAGAGATAGAACAGTGAAACAACCATCCCACAGGAGAGAGATAGAACAGTGAAACAACTCAGCCATCCCACAGGAGAGAGATAGAAGAGTGAAACAACCATCCCACAGGAGAGAGATAGAACATTGAAACAACCATCCCACAGGAGAGAGATAGAATAGTGAAACAACCAACCCACAGGAGAGAGATAGAATAGTGAAACAACCAACCCACAGGAGAGAGATAGAATAGTGAAACAACCATCCCACAGGAGAGAGATAGAATAGTGAAACAACCATCCCACAGGAGAGAGATAGAACAGTGAAACAACCATCCCACAGGAGAGAGATAGAAGAGTGAAACAACCATCCCACAGGAGAGAGATAGAAGAGTGAAACAACCATCCCACAGGAGAGAGATAGAAGAGTGAAACAACCATCCCACAGGAGAGAGATAGAAGAGTGAAACAACCGTCCCACAGGAGAGAGATAGAACAGTGAAACAACCATCCCACAGGAGAGAGATAGAACAGTGAAACAACCATCCCACAGGAGAGAGATAGAACAGTGAAACAACCATCCCACAGGAGAGAGATAGAACAGTGAAACAACTCAGCCATCCCACAGGAGAGGGATAGAACAGTGAAACAACTCAGCCATCCCACAGGAGAGAGATAGTAGAGTGAAACAACCATCCCACAGGAGAGAGATAGAAGAGTGAAACAACCATCCCACAGGAGAGAGATAGAAGAGTGAAACAACGATCCCACAGGAGAGAGATAGAAGAGTGAATGTACCATCCCACAGGAGAGAGATAGAAGAGTGAAACAACCATCCCACAGGAGAGAGATAGAAGAGTGAAACAACCATCCCACAGGAGAGAGATAGAACAGTGAAACAACCATCCCACATGAGAGAGATAGAAGAGTGAAACAACCATCCCACATGAGAGAGATAAAACAGTGAATCAACCATCCCACAGGAGATAGAAGAGTGAAACAACCATCCCACATGAGAGAGATAGAAGAGTGAAACAACCATCCCACAGGAGAGAGATAGAATAGTGAAACAACCAACCCACAGGAGAGAGATAGAACAGTGAAACAACCATCCCACAGGAGAGAGATAGAAGAGTGAAACAACCGTCCCACAGGAGATAGAAGAGTGAAACAACCATCCCACATGAGAGAGATAGAAGAGTGAAACAACCATCCCACAGGAGAGAGATAGAACAGTGAAACAACCATCCCACAGGAGAGAGATAGAAGAGTGAAACAACCGTCCCACAGGAGATAGAAGAGTGAAACAACCAACCCACAGGAGAGAGATAGAACAGTGAAACAACCATCCCACAGGAGAGAGATAGAACATTGAAACAACCATCCCACAGGAGAGAGATAGAAGAGTGAAACAACCATCCCACAGGAGAGAGATAGAACAGTGAAACAACCAACCCACAGGAGAGAGATAGAACAGTGAAACAACCAACCCACAGGAGAGAGATAGAACATTGAAACAACCATCCCACAGGAGAGAGATAGAACATTGAAACAACCATCCCACAGGAGAGAGATAGAAGAGTGAAACAACCATCCCACAGGAGAGAGATAGAAGAGTGAAACAACCATCCCACAGGAGAGAGATAGAACAGTGAAACAACCATCCCACAGGAGAGAGATAGAAGAGTGAAACAATCATCCCACAGGAGAGAGATAGAAGAGTGAAACAACCATCCCACAGGAGAGAGATAGAACAGTGAAACAACCATCCCACAGGAGAGAGATAGAACAGTGAAACAACCATCCCACAGGAGAGAGATAGAACAGTGAAACAACCATCCCACAGGAGAGAGATAGAACAGTGAAACAACTCAGCCATCCCACAGGAGAGGGATAGAACAGTGAAACAACTCAGCCATCCCACAGGAGAGAGATAGTAGAGTGAAACAACCATCCCACAGGAGAGAGATAGAAGAGTGAAACAACCATCCCACAGGAGAGAGATAGAAGAGTGAAACAACGATCCCACAGGAGAGAGATAGAAGAGTGAATGTACCATCCCACAGGAGAGAGATAGAAGAGTGAAACAACCATCCCACAGGAGAGAGATAGAAGAGTGAAACAACCATCCCACAGGAGAGAGATAGAACAGTGAAACAACCATCCCACATGAGAGAGATAGAAGAGTGAAACAACCATCCCACATGAGAGAGATAAAACAGTGAATCAACCATCCCACAGGAGATAGAAGAGTGAAACAACCATCCCACATGAGAGAGATAGAAGAGTGAAACAACCATCCCACAGGAGAGAGATAGAATAGTGAAACAACCAACCCACAGGAGAGAGATAGAACAGTGAAACAACCATCCCACAGGAGAGAGATAGAAGAGTGAAACAACCGTCCCACAGGAGATAGAAGAGTGAAACAACCATCCCACATGAGAGAGATAGAAGAGTGAAACAACCATCCCACAGGAGAGAGATAGAACAGTGAAACAACCATCCCACAGGAGAGAGATAGAAGAGTGAAACAACCGTCCCACAGGAGATAGAAGAGTGAAACAACCAACCCACAGGAGAGAGATAGAACAGTGAAACAACCATCCCACAGGAGAGAGATAGAACATTGAAACAACCATCCCACAGGAGAGAGATAGAAGAGTGAAACAACCATCCCACAGGAGAGAGATAGAACAGTGAAACAACCAACCCACAGGAGAGAGATAGAACAGTGAAACAACCAACCCACAGGAGAGAGATAGAACATTGAAACAACCATCCCACAGGAGAGAGATAGAACATTGAAACAACCATCCCACAGGAGAGAGATAGAAGAGTGAAACAACCATCCCACAGGAGAGAGATAGAAGAGTGAAACAACCATCCCACAGGAGAGAGATAGAACAGTGAAACAACCATCCCACAGGAGAGAGATAGAAGAGTGAAACAATCATCCCACAGGAGAGAGATAGAAGAGTGAAACAATCGTCCCACAGGAGAGATAGAACAGTGAAACAACCATCCCACAGGAGAGAGATAGAACAGTGAAACAACCATCCCACAGGAGAGAGATAGAACAGTGAAACAACCATCCCACAGGAGAGAGATAGAACAGTGAAACAACCATCCCACAGGAGAGAGATAGAACAGTGAAACAACTCAGCCATCCCACAGGAGAGAGATAGAAGAGTGAAACAACCATCCCACAGGAGAGAGATAGAACATTGAAACAACCATCCCACAGGAGAGAGATAGAAGAGTGAAACAACCATCCCACAGGAGAGAGATAGAACATTGAAACAACCATCCCACAGGAGAGAGATAGAACAGTGAAACAACCATCCCACAGGAGAGAGATAGAAGAGTGAAACAACCATCCCACAGGAGAGAGATAGAACAGTGAAACAACCATCCCACATGAGAGAGATAGAAGAGTGAAACAACCATCCCACAGGAGAGAGATAGAAGAGTGAAACAACCATCCCACAGGAGAGAGATAGAAGAGTGAATGTACCATCCCACAGGAGAGAGATAGAAGAGTGAAACAACCATCCCACAGGAGAGAGATAGAAGAGTGAAACAACCATCCCACAGGAGAGAGATAGAACAGTGAAACAACCATCCCACAGGAGAGAGATAGAACAGTGAAACAACCATCCCACATGAGAGAGATAGAAGAGTGAAACAACCAACCCACAGGAGAGAGATAGAAGAGTGAAACAACCATCCCACAGGAGAGAGATAGAAGAGTGAAACAACCATCCCACAGGAGAGAGATAGAACAGTGAAACAACCATCCCACATGAGAGAGATAGAAGAGTGAAACAACCATCCCACATGAGAGAGATAAAACAGTGAATCAACCATCCCACAGGAGATAGAAGAGTGAAACAACCATCCCACATGAGAGAGATAGAAGAGTGAAACAACCATCCCACAGGAGAGAGATAGAATAGTGAAACAACCAACCCACAGGAGAGAGATAGAACAGTGAAACAACCATCCCACAGGAGAGAGATAGAAGAGTGAAACAACCGTCCCACAGGAGATAGAAGAGTGAAACAACCATCCCACATGAGAGAGATAGAAGAGTGAAACAACCATCCCACAGGAGAGAGATAGAACAGTGAAACAACCATCCCACAGGAGAGAGATAGAAGAGTGAAACAACCGTCCCACAGGAGATAGAAGAGTGAAACAACCAACCCACAGGAGAGAGATAGAACAGTGAAACAACCATCCCACAGGAGAGAGATAGAACATTGAAACAACCATCCCACAGGAGAGAGATAGAAGAGTGAAACAACCATCCCACAGGAGAGAGATAGAACAGTGAAACAACCAACCCACAGGAGAGAGATAGAACAGTGAAACAACCAACCCACAGGAGAGAGATAGAACATTGAAACAACCATCCCACAGGAGAGAGATAGAACATTGAAACAACCATCCCACAGGAGAGAGATAGAAGAGTGAAACAACCATCCCACAGGAGAGAGATAGAAGAGTGAAACAACCATCCCACAGGAGAGAGATAGAACAGTGAAACAACCATCCCACAGGAGAGAGATAGAAGAGTGAAACAATCATCCCACAGGAGAGAGATAGAAGAGTGAAACAATCGTCCCACAGGAGAGAGATAGAACAGTGAAACAACCATCCCACAGGAGAGAGATAGAACAGTGAAACAACCATCCCACAGGAGAGAGATAGAACAGTGAAACAACCATCCCACAGGAGAGAGATAGAACAGTGAAACAACCATCCCACAGGAGAGAGATAGAACAGTGAAACAACCATCCCACAGGAGAGAGATAGAACAGTGAAACAACTCAGCCATCCCACAGGAGAGAGATAGAAGAGTGAAACAACCATCCCACAGGAGAGAGATAGAACATTGAAACAACCATCCCACAGGAGAGAGATAGAAGAGTGAAACAACCATCCCACAGGAGAGAGATAGAACATTGAAACAACCATCCCACAGGAGAGAGATAGAACAGTGAAACAACCATCCCACAGGAGAGAGATAGAAGAGTGAAACAACCATCCCACAGGAGAGAGATAGAACAGTGAAACAACCATCCCACATGAGAGAGATAGAAGAGTGAAACAACCATCCCACAGGAGAGAGATAGAAGAGTGAAACAACCATCCCACAGGAGAGAGATAGAAGAGTGAATGTACCATCCCACAGGAGAGAGATAGAAGAGTGAAACAACCATCCCACAGGAGAGAGATAGAAGAGTGAAACAACCATCCCACAGGAGAGAGATAGAACAGTGAAACAACCATCCCACAGGAGAGAGATAGAACAGTGAAACAACCATCCCACAGGAGAGAGATAGAACAGTGAAACAACCAACCCACAGGAGAGAGATAGAACAGTGAAACAACCAACCCACAGGAGAGAGATAGAACATTGAAACAACCATCCCACAGGAGAGAGATAGAACATTGAAACAACCATCCCACAGGAGAGAGATAGAAGAGTGAAACAACCATCCCACAGGAGAGAGATAGAAGAGTGAAACAACCATCCCACAGGAGAGAGATAGAACAGTGAAACAACCATCCCACAGGAGAGAGATAGAAGAGTGAAACAATCATCCCACAGGAGAGAGATAGAAGAGTGAAACAATCGTCCCACAGGAGAGAGATAGAACAGTGAAACAACCATCCCACAGGAGAGAGATAGAACAGTGAAACAACCATCCCACAGGAGAGAGATAGAACAGTGAAACAACCATCCCACAGGAGAGAGATAGAACAGTGAAACAACCATCCCACAGGAGAGAGATAGAACAGTGAAACAACCATCCCACAGGAGAGAGATAGAACAGTGAAACAACTCAGCCATCCCACAGGAGAGAGATAGAAGAGTGAAACAACCATCCCACAGGAGAGAGATAGAACATTGAAACAACCATCCCACAGGAGAGAGATAGAAGAGTGAAACAACCATCCCACAGGAGAGAGATAGAACATTGAAACAACCATCCCACAGGAGAGAGATAGAGCAGTGAAACAACCATCCCACAGGAGAGAGATAGAAGAGTGAAACAACCATCCCACAGGAGAGAGATAGAACAGTGAAACAACCATCCCACATGAGAGAGATAGAAGAGTGAAACAACCATCCCACAGGAGAGAGATAGAAGAGTGAAACAACCATCCCACAGGAGAGAGATAGAAGAGTGAATGTACCATCCCACAGGAGAGAGATAGAAGAGTGAAACAACCATCCCACAGGAGAGAGATAGAAGAGTGAAACAACCATCCCACAGGAGAGAGATAGAACAGTGAAACAACCATCCCACAGGAGAGAGATAGAACAGTGAAACAACCATCCCATATGAGAGAGATAGAAGAGTGAAACAACCAACCCACAGGAGAGAGATAGAATAGTGAAACAACCAACCCACAGGAGAGAGATAGAACAGTGAAACAACCATCCCACAGGAGAGAGATAGAAGAGTGAAACAACCATCCCACAGGAGATAGATAGGACAGTGAAACAACCATCCCACAGGAGAGAGATAGAAGAGTGAAACAACCATCCCACAGGAGAGAGATAGAAGAGTGAAACAACCATCCCACAGGAGAGAGATAGAACAGTGAAACAACCATCCCACAGGAGAGAGATAGAACAGTGAAACAACCATCCCACAGGAGAGAGATAGAACAGTGAAACAACCATCCCACAGGAGAGAGATAGAAGAGTGAAACAACCATCCCACAGGAGAGAGATAGAAGAGTGAAACAACCATCCCACAGGAGAGAGATAGAAGAGTGAAACAACCATCCCACAGGAGAGAGATAGAACAGTGAAACAACCATCCCACAGGAGAGAGATAGAACAGTGAAACAACCATCCCACATGAGAGAGATAGAAGAGTGAAACAACTCAGCCATCCCACAGGAGAGAGATAGAACAGTGAAACAACCATCCCACAGGAGAGAGATAGAAGAGTGAAACAATCGTCCCACAGGAGAGAGATAGAACAGTGAAACAACCATCCCACAGGAGAGAGATAGAACAGTGAAACAACCATCCCACAGGAGAGAGATAGAACAGTGAAACAACCATCCCACAGGAGAGAGATAGAACAGTGAAACAACTCAGCCATCCCACAGGAGAGAGATAGAAGAGTGAAACAACCATCCCACAGGAGAGAGATAGAACATTGAAACAACCATCCCACAGGAGAGAGATAGAAGAGTGAAACAACCATCCCACAGGAGAGAGATAGAACATTGAAACAACCATCCCACAGGAGAGAGATAGAACAGTGAAACAACCATCCCACAGGAGAGAGATAGAAGAGTGAAACAACCATCCCACAGGAGAGAGATAGAACAGTGAAACAACCATCCCACATGAGAGAGATAGAAGAGTGAAACAACCATCCCACAGGAGAGAGATAGAAGAGTGAAACAACCATCCCACAGGAGAGAGATAGAAGAGTGAATGTACCATCCCACAGGAGAGAGATAGAAGAGTGAAACAACCATCCCACAGGAGAGAGATAGAAGAGTGAAACAACCATCCCACAGGAGAGAGATAGAACAGTGAAACAACCATCCCACAGGAGAGAGATAGAACAGTGAAACAACCATCCCACATGAGAGAGATAGAAGAGTGAAACAACCAACCCACAGGAGAGAGATAGAATAGTGAAACAACCAACCCACAGGAGAGAGATAGAACAGTGAAACAACCATCCCACAGGAGAGTGAAACAACCATCCCACAGGAGATAGATAGAACAGTGAAACAACCATCCCACAGGAGAGAGATAGAAGAGTGAAACAACCATCCCACAGGAGAGAGATAGAAGAGTGAAACAACCATCCCACAGGAGAGAGATAGAACAGTGAAACAACCATCCCACAGGAGAGAGATAGAACAGTGAAACAACCATCCCACAGGAGAGAGATAGAACAGTGAAACAACCATCCCACAGGAGAGAGATAGAAGAGTGAAACAACCATCCCACAGGAGAGAGATAGAAGAGTGAAACAACCATCCCACAGGAGAGAGATAGAACAGTGAAACAACCATCCCACAGGAGAGAGATAGAACAGTGAAACAACCATCCCACATGAGAGAGATAGAAGAGTGAAACAACTCAGCCATCCCACAGGAGAGAGATAGAACAGTGAAACAACCATCCCACAGGAGAGAGATAGAAGAGTGAAACAATCGTCCCACAGGAGAGAGATAGAACAGTGAAACAACCATCCCACAGGAGAGAGATAGAACAGTGAAACAACCATCCCACAGGAGAGAGATAGAACAGTGAAACAACCATCCCACAGGAGAGAGATAGAACAGTGAAACAACTCAGCCATCCCACAGGAGAGAGATAGAACCGTGAAACAACTCAGCCATCCCACAGGAGAGAGATAGAAGAGTGAAACAACCATCCCACAGGAGAGAGATAGAACAGTGAAACAACCATCCCACAGGAGAGAGATAGAAGAGTAAAACAACCATCCCACAGGAGAGAGATAGAACATTGAAACAACCATCCCACAGGAGAGAGATAAAACAGTGAAACAACCATCCCACAGGAGAGAGATAGAAGAGTGAAACAACCATCCCACAGGAGAGAGATAGAAGAGTGAAACAACCATCCCACAGGAGATAGATAGAACAGTGAAACAACCATCCCACAGGAGATAGATAGAACAGTGAAACAACCATCCCACAGGAGAGATATAGAAGAGTGAAACAACCATCCCACAGGAGAGAGATAGAACAGTG
>NC_048577.1:53164966-53167466 GCF_013265735.2 Oncorhynchus mykiss
TACTTTTGACTGGGTCCAATAGCTCTCTGAACAAAATAAGTGCACTATATAGGGAATAGGGTGTCATTTGGGACATAGAGAGTGGCATAAACCTCATGGGCAGAGCATTATATTGGAAATACAGGCCTCTGTTTGCTGATGGTCGTGATGACATCACATGTCTTGTTGGCGTGGCACCAGTGGGGCCAATGAGATGGATTGTTGCTGTGAGGTGCTCTGTGAATGGCCACTAGGGGGAGTATTAGCTCACTGAGTTAGTGACGTCAGCCTACCTGGCGACTTCCATCTCACAGTGGTCAGAGATGGACAGTTCACCCATGTTACACATTCACCTCAGCTATTTGGAGGGCTAGAAAGATAGATCTGCTTTTCCATGCCATTGGAATTCAGCCTGGTTAAACCACGTATCAGTGTTCAGTCCGGTTTAACCAGGCTGAGTTAAAGTGACTACATTGCATGATGTTCTGCAACTTTTGGAAAAAAAATGTATTTAACCAGGTAACCTAGTTGAGGACAAGTTATCATTTACAACTCCGACCTGGCCAAGATAAAGCAAAGCAGTGCGACACAAACAACAACACAGAGTTACACATAGAATAAACAAGCGTACAGTCAATAACACAATTAGAAAAAGAAAGTCTACATACAGCGTGTGCAAAACAACAATTTAGCAAATTACAGTGCCTTGCGAAAGTATTCGGCCCCCTTGAACTTTGCGACCTTTTGCCACATTTCAGGCTTCAAACATAAAGATATAAAACTGTATTGTTTTGTGAAGAATCAACAACAAGTGGGACACAATCATGAAGTGGAACGACATTTATTGGATATTTCAAACTTTTTTAACAAATCAAAAACTGAAAAATTGGGCGTGCAAAATTATTCAGCCCCTTTACTTTCAGTGCAGCAAACTCTCTCCAGAAGTTCAGTGAGGATCTCTGAATGATCCAATGTTGACCTAAATGACTAATGATGATAAATACAATCCACCTGTGTGTAATCAAGTCTCCGTATAAATGCACCTGCACTGTGATAGTCTCAGAGGTCCGTCAAAAGCGCAGAGAGCATCATGAAGAACAAGGAACACACCAGGCAGGTCCGAGATACTGTTGTGAAGAAGTTTAAAGTCGGATTTGGATACTAAAAGATTTCCCAAGCTTTAAACATCCCAAGGAGCACTGTGCAAGCGATAATATTGAAATGGAAGGAGTATCAGACCACTGCAAATCTACCAAGATCTGGCCGTCCCTCTAAACTTTCAGCTCATACAAGGAGAAGACTGATCAGAGATGCAGCCAAGAGGCCCATGATCACTCTGGATGAACTGCAGAGATCTACAGCTGAGGTGGGAGACTCTGTCCATAGGACAACAATCAGTCGTATATTGCACAAATCTGGCCTTTATGGAAGAGTGGCAAGAAGAAAGCCATTTCTTAAAGATATCCATAAAAAGTGTCGTTTAAAGTTTGCCACAAGCCACCTGGGAGACACACCAAACATGTGGAAGAAGGTGCTCTGGTCAGATGAAACCAAAATTGAACTTTTTGGCAACAATGCAAAACGTTATGTTTGGCGTAAAAGCAACACAGCTCATCACCCTGAACACACCATCCCCACTGTCAAACATGGTGGTGGCAGCATCATGGTTTGGGCCTGCTTTTCTTCAGCAGGGACAGGGAAGATGGTTAAAATTGATGGGAAGATGGATGGAGCCAAATACAGGACCATTCTGGAAGAAAACCTGATGGAGTCTGCAAAAGACCTGAGACTGGGATGGAGATTTGTCTTCCAACAAGACAATGATCCAAAACATAAAGTAAAATCTACAATGGAATGGTTCAAAGATAAACATATCCAGGTGTTAGAATGGCCAAGTCAAAGTTCAGACCTGAATCCAATCAAGAATCTGTGGAAAGAACTGAAAACTGCTGTTCACAAATGCTCTCCATCCAACCTCACTGAGCTCGAGCTGTTTTGCAAGGAGGAATGGGAAAAAATTTCAGTCTCTCGATGTCCAAAACTGATAGAGACATACCCCAAGCGACTTACAGCTGTAATCGCAGCAAAAGGTGGCGCTACAAAGTATTAACTTAAGTGGGCTGAATAATTTTGCACGCCCAATTTTTCAGTTTTTGATTTGTTAAAAAAGTTTGAAATATCCAATAAATGTCGTTCCACTTCATGATTGTGTCCCACTTGTTGTTGATTCTTCACAAAAAAATACAGTTTTATATCTTTATGTTTGAAGCCTGAAATGTGGCAAAAGGTCGCAAAGTTCAAGGGGGCCGAATACTTTCGCAAGGCACTGTACCACTGGAGTGATAGATGGGCAGAAGGTGATGTGCAAGTAGAAATATTGGTGTGCAAAAGAGCAGTAGAGTAGGGAATGCATTACTTGAATGCATTTACTGTATTTATTGTAAGTTGCTGTAGGTCGATTACTGTATGGCCTAAATAATATTAGAACTGTCCTGGGATCAGTTATTAGGAGTAGAGGGGG
>NC_048577.1:53172466-53234966 GCF_013265735.2 Oncorhynchus mykiss
TTTTATAGTGCTCATACACCTGATTGGTGTGTCTACAATTAAGCAAACGAGTGTTTGCACACCTGAATACTGTGTTGAACCAATTGGTTGGACGGTGTGGTAATTTGACAGTCAGTGCTTTGGTATTGCAAGGACGTGACTTCATGATAGATTTTTGTGTGTAATGTATGTTAAGTGTGTTTAGTCTTTTGCAAATCACTGTGTGTATAGTTTTGCAACAAGTGTGAGGTTGACAATGTGCTTATAGTTGTGCAGATATGGGCTGATGTTTTGATTCTTGAGTGTAAGGTTTTGATAATAGTGTACTACTTTTAATTTTAGTGTGTAAGCAATCCAAAAAAACTGTAATACAAAACATTTAATATAGCACAGTGGAGAACAGGTTTATGACAAAACATTTAATATAGCACAGTGGAGAACAGGTTTAATACAAAACATTTAATATAGCACAGTGGAGAACAGGTTTAATACAAAACATTTAATATAGCACAGTGGAGAACAGGTTTATGACAAAACATTTAATATAGCACAGTGGAGAACAGGTTTAATACAAAACATTTAATATAGCACAGTGGAGAACAGGTTTAATACAAAACATTTAATATAGCACAGTGGAGAACAGGTTTATTACAAAACATTTAATATAGCACAGTGGAGAACAGGTTTATGACAAAACATTTAATATAGCACAGTGGAGAACAGGTTTAATACAAAACATTTAATATAGCACAGTGGAGAACAGGTTTATGACAAAACATTTAATATAGCACAGTGGAGAACAGGTTTAATACAAAACATTTAATATAGCACAGTGGAGAACAGGTTTAATACAAAACATTTAATATAGCACAGTGGAGAACAGGTTTATTACAAAACATTTAATATAGCACAGTGGAGAACAGGTTTATGACAAAACATTTAATATAGCACAGTGGAGAACAGGTTTAATACAAAACATTTAATATAGCACAGTGGAGAACAGGTTTAATACAAAACATTTCATATAGCACAGTGGAGAACAGGTTTAATACAAAACATTTAATATAGCACAGTGGAGAACAGGTTTATGACAAAACATTTAATATAGCACAGTGGAGAACAGGTTTATGACAAAACATTTAATATAGCACAGTGGAGAACAGGTTTAATACAAAACATTTAATATAGCACAGTGGAGAACAGGTTTATGACAAAACATTTAATATAGCACAGTGGAGAACAGGTTTAATACAAAACATTTCATATAGCACAGTGGAGAACAGGTTTAATACAAAACATTTAATATAGCACAGTGGAGAACAGGTTTATGACAAAACATTTAATATAGCACAGTGGAGAACAGGTTTATGACAAAACATTTAATATAGCACAGTGGAGAACAGGTTTAATACAAAACATTTAATATAGCACAGTGGAGAACAGGTTTAATACAAAACATTTAATATAGCACAGTGGAGAACAGGTTTATTACAAAACATTTAATATAGCACAGTGGAGAACAGGTTTATGACAAAACATTTAATATAGCACAGTGGAGAACAGGTTTAATACAAAACATTTAATATAGCACAGTGGAGAACAGGTTTAATACAAAACATTTAATATAGCACAGTGGAGAACAGGTTTATGACAAAACATTTAATATAGCACAGTGGAGAACAGGTTTATGACAAAACATTTAATATAGCACAGTGGAGAACAGGTTTATGACAAAACATTTAATATAGCACAGTGGAGAACAGGTTTAATACAAAACATTTAATATAGCACAGTGGAGAACAGGTTTATGACAAAACATTTAATATAGCACAGTGGAGAACAGGTTTATGACAAAACATTTAATATAGCACAGTGGAGAACAGGTTTATGACAAAACATTTAATATAGCACAGTGGAGAACAGGTTTATGACAAAACATTTAATATAGCACAGTGGAGAACAGGTTTATTACAAAACATTTAATATAGCACAGTGAGAAACAGGTTTAATACAAAACATTTAATATAGCACAGTAGAGAACAGGTTTATTACAAAACATTTAATATAGCACAGTGGAGAACAGGTTTATGACAAAACATTTAATATAGCACAGTGGAGAACAGGTTTATTACAAAACATTTAATATAGCACAGTGAGAAACAGGTTTATTACAAAACATTTAATATAGCACAGTGGAGAACAGGTTTATTACAAAACATTTAATATAGCACAGTGGAGAACAGGTTTATGACAAAACATTTAATATAGCACAGTGGAGAACATTTAATATAGCACAGTGGAGAACAGGTTTAATACAAAACATTTAATATAGCACAGTGGAGAACAGGTTTATTACAAAACATTTAATATAGCACAGTGGAGAACAGGTTTAATACAAAACATTTAATATAGCACAGTGGAGAACAGGTTTATTACAAAACATTTAATATAGCACAGTGGAGAACAGGTTTATGACAAAACATTTAATATAGCACAGTGGAGAACGGGTTTATGACAAAACATTTAATATAGCACAGTGGAGAACAGGTTTAATACAAAACATTTAATATAGCACAGTGGAGAACAGGTTTATTACAAAACATTTAATATAGCACAGTGGAGAACAGGTTTATGACAAAACATTTAATATAGCACAGTGGAGAACATTTAATATAGCACAGTGGAGAACAGGTTTATGACAAAACATTTAATATAGCACAGTGGAGAACGGGTTTATGACAAAACATTTAATATAGCACAGTGGAGAACATTTAATATAGCACAGTGGAGAACAGGTTTATGACAAAACATTTCATATAGCACAGTGGAGAACAGGTTTATGACAAAACATTTAATATAGCACAGTGGAGAACAGGTTTATGACAAAACATTTCATATAGCACAGTGGAGAACATTTAATATAGCACAGTGGAGAACAGGTTTATGACAAAACATTTAATACAGCACAGTGGAGAACAGGTTTATGACAAAACATTTAATATAGCACAGTGGAGAACAGGTTTATGACAAAACATTTCATATAGCACAGTGGAGAACATTTAATATAGCACAGTGGAGAACAGGTTTATGACAAAACATTTAATATAGCACAGTGGAGAACAGGTTTATGACAAAACATTTAATATAGCACAGTGGAGAACAGGTTTATGACAAAACATTTAATATAGCACAGTGGAGAACATTTAATATAGCACAGTGGAGAACAGGTTTATGACAAAACATTTAATATAGCACAGTGGAGAACAGGTTTATGACAAAACATTTAATATAGCACAGTGGAGAACGGGTTTATGACAAAACATTTAATATAGCACAGTGGAGAACAGGTTTATGACAAAACATTTAATATAGCACAGTGGAGAACAGGTTTATGACAAAACATTTAATATAGCACAGTGGAGAACAGGTTTATGACAAAACATTTAATATAGCACAGTGGAGAACATTTAATATAGCACAGTGGAGAACAGGTTTATGACAAAACATTTAATATAGCACAGTGGAGAACAGGTTTATGACAAAACATTTAATATAGCACAGTGGAGAACAGGTTTATGACAAAACATTTAATATAGCACAGTGGAGAACAGGTTTAATACAAAACATTTAATATAGCACAGTGGAGAACAGGTTTAATACAAAACATTTAATATAGCACAGTGGAGAACAGGTTTATGACAAAACATTTAATATAGCACAGTGGAGAACAGGTTTAATACAAAACATTTAATATAGCACAGTGGAGAACAGGTTTAATACAAAACATTTAATATAGCACAGTGGAGAACAGGTTTATTACAAAACATTTAATATAGCACAGTGGAGAACAGGTTTATGACAAAACATTTAATATAGCACAGTGGAGAACAGGTTTAATACAAAACATTTAATATAGCACAGTGGAGAACAGGTTTATGACAAAACATTTAATATAGCACAGTGGAGAACAGGTTTAATACAAAACATTTAATATAGCACAGTGGAGAACAGGTTTAATACAAAACATTTAATATAGCACAGTGGAGAACAGGTTTATTACAAAACATTTAATATAGCACAGTGGAGAACAGGTTTATGACAAAACATTTAATATAGCACAGTGGAGAACAGGTTTAATACAAAACATTTAATATAGCACAGTGGAGAACAGGTTTAATACAAAACATTTCATATAGCACAGTGGAGAACAGGTTTAATACAAAACATTTAATATAGCACAGTGGAGAACAGGTTTATGACAAAACATTTAATATAGCACAGTGGAGAACAGGTTTATGACAAAACATTTAATATAGCACAGTGGAGAACAGGTTTAATACAAAACATTTAATATAGCACAGTGGAGAACAGGTTTATGACAAAACATTTAATATAGCACAGTGGAGAACAGGTTTAATACAAAACATTTAATATAGCACAGTGGAGAACAGGTTTATGACAAAACATTTAATATAGCACAGTGGAGAACAGGTTTATGACAAAACATTTAATATAGCACAGTGGAGAACAGGTTTAATACAAAACATTTAATATAGCACAGTGGAGAACAGGTTTAATACAAAACATTTAATATAGCACAGTGGAGAACAGGTTTATTACAAAACATTTAATATAGCACAGTGGAGAACAGGTTTATGACAAAACATTTAATATAGCACAGTGGAGAACAGGTTTAATACAAAACATTTAATATAGCACAGTGGAGAACAGGTTTAATACAAAACATTTAATATAGCACAGTGGAGAACAGGTTTATGACAAAACATTTAATATAGCACAGTGGAGAACAGGTTTATGACAAAACATTTAATATAGCACAGTGGAGAACAGGTTTATGACAAAACATTTAATATAGCACAGTGGAGAACAGGTTTAATACAAAACATTTAATATAGCACAGTGGAGAACAGGTTTATGACAAAACATTTAATATAGCACAGTGGAGAACGGGTTTATGACAAAACATTTAATATAGCACAGTGGAGAACAGGTTTATGACAAAACATTTAATATAGCACAGTGGAGAACAGGTTTATGACAAAACATTTAATATAGCACAGTGGAGAACAGGTTTATGACAAAACATTTAATATAGCACAGTGGAGAACATTTAATATAGCACAGTGGAGAACAGGTTTATGACAAAACATTTAATATAGCACAGTGGAGAACAGGTTTATGACAAAACATTTAATATAGCACAGTGGAGAACAGGTTTATGACAAAACATTTAATATAGCACAGTGGAGAACAGGTTTAATACAAAACATTTAATATAGCACAGTGGAGAACAGGTTTAATACAAAACATTTAATATAGCACAGTGGAGAACAGGTTTATGACAAAACATTTAATATAGCACAGTGGAGAACAGGTTTAATACAAAACATTTAATATAGCACAGTGGAGAACAGGTTTAATACAAAACATTTAATATAGCACAGTGGAGAACAGGTTTATTACAAAACATTTAATATAGCACAGTGGAGAACAGGTTTATGACAAAACATTTAATATAGCACAGTGGAGAACAGGTTTAATACAAAACATTTAATATAGCACAGTGGAGAACAGGTTTATGACAAAACATTTAATATAGCACAGTGGAGAACAGGTTTAATACAAAACATTTAATATAGCACAGTGGAGAACAGGTTTAATACAAAACATTTAATATAGCACAGTGGAGAACAGGTTTATTACAAAACATTTAATATAGCACAGTGGAGAACAGGTTTATGACAAAACATTTAATATAGCACAGTGGAGAACAGGTTTAATACAAAACATTTAATATAGCACAGTGGAGAACAGGTTTAATACAAAACATTTCATATAGCACAGTGGAGAACAGGTTTAATACAAAACATTTAATATAGCACAGTGGAGAACAGGTTTATGACAAAACATTTAATATAGCACAGTGGAGAACAGGTTTATGACAAAACATTTAATATAGCACAGTGGAGAACAGGTTTAATACAAAACATTTAATATAGCACAGTGGAGAACAGGTTTATGACAAAACATTTAATATAGCACAGTGGAGAACAGGTTTAATACAAAACATTTAATATAGCACAGTGGAGAACAGGTTTATGACAAAACATTTAATATAGCACAGTGGAGAACAGGTTTATGACAAAACATTTAATATAGCACAGTGGAGAACAGGTTTAATACAAAACATTTAATATAGCACAGTGGAGAACAGGTTTAATACAAAACATTTAATATAGCACAGTGGAGAACAGGTTTATTACAAAACATTTAATATAGCACAGTGGAGAACAGGTTTATGACAAAACATTTAATATAGCACAGTGGAGAACAGGTTTAATACAAAACATTTAATATAGCACAGTGGAGAACAGGTTTAATACAAAACATTTAATATAGCACAGTGGAGAACAGGTTTATGACAAAACATTTAATATAGCACAGTGGAGAACAGGTTTATGACAAAACATTTAATATAGCACAGTGGAGAACAGGTTTATGACAAAACATTTAATATAGCACAGTGGAGAACAGGTTTAATACAAAACATTTAATATAGCACAGTGGAGAACAGGTTTATGACAAAACATTTAATATAGCACAGTGGAGAACAGGTTTATGACAAAACATTTAATATAGCACAGTGGAGAACAGGTTTATGACAAAACATTTAATATAGCACAGTGGAGAACAGGTTTATGACAAAACATTTAATATAGCACAGTGGAGAACAGGTTTATTACAAAACATTTAATATAGCACAGTGAGAAACAGGTTTAATACAAAACATTTAATATAGCACAGTGGAGAACAGGTTTATTACAAAACATTTAATATAGCACAGTGGAGAACAGGTTTATGACAAAACATTTAATATAGCACAGTGGAGAACAGGTTTATTACAAAACATTTAATATAGCACAGTGAGAAACAGGTTTATTACAAAACATTTAATATAGCACAGTGGAGAACAGGTTTATGACAAAACATTTAATATAGCACAGTGGAGAACAGGTTTATGACAAAACATTTAATATAGCACAGTGGAGAACAGGTTTATTACAAAACATTTAATATAGCACAGTGAGAAACAGGTTTAATACAAAACATTTAATATAGCACAGTGGAGAACAGGTTTATTACAAAACATTTAATATAGCACAGTGAGAAACAGGTTTATTACAAAACATTTAATATAGCACAGTGGAGAACAGGTTTATTACAAAACATTTAATATAGCACAGTGGAGAACAGGTTTATGACAAAACATTTAATATAGCACAGTGGAGAACATTTAATATAGCACAGTGGAGAACAGGTTTAATACAAAACATTTAATATAGCACAGTGGAGAACAGGTTTATTACAAAACATTTAATATAGCACAGTGGAGAACAGGTTTAATACAAAACATTTAATATAGCACAGTGGAGAACAGGTTTATTACAAAACATTTAATATAGCACAGTGGAGAACAGGTTTATGACAAAACATTTAATATAGCACAGTGGAGAACGGGTTTATGACAAAACATTTAATATAGCACAGTGGAGAACAGGTTTAATACAAAACATTTAATATAGCACAGTGGAGAACAGGTTTATTACAAAACATTTAATATAGCACAGTGGAGAACAGGTTTATGACAAAACATTTAATATAGCACAGTGGAGAACATTTAATATAGCACAGTGGAGAACAGGTTTATGACAAAACATTTAATATAGCACAGTGGAGAACGGGTTTATGACAAAACATTTAATATAGCACAGTGGAGAACATTTAATATAGCACAGTGGAGAACAGGTTTATGACAAAACATTTCATATAGCACAGTGGAGAACAGGTTTATGACAAAACATTTCATATAGCACAGTGGAGAACAGGTTTATGACAAAACATTTAATATAGCACAGTGGAGAACAGGTTTATGACAAAACATTTCATATAGCACAGTGGAGAACATTTAATATAGCACAGTGGAGAACAGGTTTATGACAAAACATTTAATACAGCACAGTGGAGAACAGGTTTATGACAAAACATTTAATATAGCACAGTGGAGAACAGGTTTATGACAAAACATTTAATATAGCACAGTGGAGAACATTTAATATAGCACAGTGGAGAACAGGTTTATGACAAAACATTTAATATAGCACAGTGGAGAACAGGTTTATGACAAAACATTTAATATAGCACAGTGGAGAACGGGTTTATGACAAAACATTTAATATAGCACAGTGGAGAACAGGTTTATGACAAAACATTTAATATAGCACAGTGGAGAACAGGTTTATGACAAAACATTTAATATAGCACAGTGGAGAACAGGTTTATGACAAAACATTTAATATAGCACAGTGGAGAACATTTAATATAGCACAGTGGAGAACAGGTTTATGACAAAACATTTAATATAGCACAGTGGAGAACAGGTTTATGACAAAACATTTAATATAGCACAGTGGAGAACAGGTTTATGACAAAACATTTAATATAGCACAGTGGAGAACAGGTTTAATACAAAACATTTAATATAGCACAGTGGAGAACAGGTTTAATACAAAACATTTAATATAGCACAGTGGAGAACAGGTTTATGACAAAACATTTAATATAGCACAGTGGAGAACAGGTTTAATACAAAACATTTAATATAGCACAGTGGAGAACAGGTTTAATACAAAACATTTAATATAGCACAGTGGAGAACAGGTTTATTACAAAACATTTAATATAGCACAGTGGAGAACAGGTTTATGACAAAACATTTAATATAGCACAGTGGAGAACAGGTTTAATACAAAACATTTAATATAGCACAGTGGAGAACAGGTTTATGACAAAACATTTAATATAGCACAGTGGAGAACAGGTTTAATACAAAACATTTAATATAGCACAGTGGAGAACAGGTTTAATACAAAACATTTAATATAGCACAGTGGAGAACAGGTTTATTACAAAACATTTAATATAGCACAGTGGAGAACAGGTTTATGACAAAACATTTAATATAGCACAGTGGAGAACAGGTTTAATACAAAACATTTAATATAGCACAGTGGAGAACAGGTTTAATACAAAACATTTCATATAGCACAGTGGAGAACAGGTTTAATACAAAACATTTAATATAGCACAGTGGAGAACAGGTTTATGACAAAACATTTAATATAGCACAGTGGAGAACAGGTTTATGACAAAACATTTAATATAGCACAGTGGAGAACAGGTTTAATACAAAACATTTAATATAGCACAGTGGAGAACAGGTTTATGACAAAACATTTAATATAGCACAGTGGAGAACAGGTTTAATACAAAACATTTCATATAGCACAGTGGAGAACAGGTTTAATACAAAACATTTAATATAGCACAGTGGAGAACAGGTTTATGACAAAACATTTAATATAGCACAGTGGAGAACAGGTTTATGACAAAACATTTAATATAGCACAGTGGAGAACAGGTTTAATACAAAACATTTAATATAGCACAGTGGAGAACAGGTTTAATACAAAACATTTAATATAGCACAGTGGAGAACAGGTTTATTACAAAACATTTAATATAGCACAGTGGAGAACAGGTTTATGACAAAACATTTAATATAGCACAGTGGAGAACAGGTTTAATACAAAACATTTAATATAGCACAGTGGAGAACAGGTTTAATACAAAACATTTAATATAGCACAGTGGAGAACAGGTTTATGACAAAACATTTAATATAGCACAGTGGAGAACAGGTTTATGACAAAACATTTAATATAGCACAGTGGAGAACAGGTTTATGACAAAACATTTAATATAGCACAGTGGAGAACAGGTTTAATACAAAACATTTAATATAGCACAGTGGAGAACAGGTTTATGACAAAACATTTAATATAGCACAGTGGAGAACAGGTTTATGACAAAACATTTAATATAGCACAGTGGAGAACAGGTTTATGACAAAACATTTAATATAGCACAGTGGAGAACAGGTTTATTACAAAACATTTAATATAGCACAGTGAGAAACAGGTTTAATACAAAACATTTAATATAGCACAGTGGAGAACAGGTTTATTACAAAACATTTAATATAGCACAGTGGAGAACAGGTTTATGACAAAACATTTAATATAGCACAGTGGAGAACAGGTTTATTACAAAACATTTAATATAGCACAGTGAGAAACAGGTTTATTACAAAACATTTAATATAGCACAGTGGAGAACAGGTTTATTACAAAACATTTAATATAGCACAGTGGAGAACAGGTTTATGACAAAACATTTAATATAGCACAGTGGAGAACATTTAATATAGCACAGTGGAGAACAGGTTTAATACAAAACATTTAATATAGCACAGTGGAGAACAGGTTTATTACAAAACATTTAATATAGCACAGTGGAGAACAGGTTTAATACAAAACATTTAATATAGCACAGTGGAGAACAGGTTTATTACAAAACATTTAATATAGCACAGTGGAGAACAGGTTTATGACAAAACATTTAATATAGCACAGTGGAGAACGGGTTTATGACAAAACATTTAATATAGCACAGTGGAGAACAGGTTTAATACAAAACATTTAATATAGCACAGTGGAGAACAGGTTTATTACAAAACATTTAATATAGCACAGTGGAGAACAGGTTTATGACAAAACATTTAATATAGCACAGTGGAGAACATTTAATATAGCACAGTGGAGAACAGGTTTATGACAAAACATTTAATATAGCACAGTGGAGAACGGGTTTATGACAAAACATTTAATATAGCACAGTGGAGAACATTTAATATAGCACAGTGGAGAACAGGTTTATGACAAAACATTTCATATAGCACAGTGGAGAACAGGTTTATGACAAAACATTTCATATAGCACAGTGGAGAACAGGTTTATGACAAAACATTTAATATAGCACAGTGGAGAACAGGTTTATGACAAAACATTTCATATAGCACAGTGGAGAACATTTAATATAGCACAGTGGAGAACAGGTTTATGACAAAACATTTAATACAGCACAGTGGAGAACAGGTTTATGACAAAACATTTAATATAGCACAGTGGAGAACAGGTTTATGACAAAACATTTCATATAGCACAGTGGAGAACATTTAATATAGCACAGTGGAGAACAGGTTTATGACAAAACATTTAATATAGCACAGTGGAGAACAGGTTTATGACAAAACATTTAATATAGCACAGTGGAGAACAGGTTTATGACAAAACATTTAATATAGCACAGTGGAGAACATTTAATATAGCACAGTGGAGAACAGGTTTATGACAAAACATTTAATATAGCACAGTGGAGAACAGGTTTATGACAAAACATTTAATATAGCACAGTGGAGAACGGGTTTATGACAAAACATTTAATATAGCACAGTGGAGAACAGGTTTATGACAAAACATTTAATATAGCACAGTGGAGAACAGGTTTATGACAAAACATTTAATATAGCACAGTGGAGAACAGGTTTATGACAAAACATTTAATATAGCACAGTGGAGAACATTTAATATAGCACAGTGGAGAACAGGTTTATGACAAAACATTTAATATAGCACAGTGGAGAACAGGTTTATGACAAAACATTTAATATAGCACAGTGGAGAACAGGTTTATGACAAAACATTTAATATAGCACAGTGGAGAACAGGTTTATGACAAAACATTTAATATAGCACAGTGGAGAACAGGTTTATGACAAAACATTTCACATAGCACAGTGGAGAACAGGTTTATGACAAAACATTTAATATAGCACAGTGAAGAACAGGTTTATGACAAAACATTTAATATAGCACAGTGGAGAACGGGTTTATGACAAAACATTTAATATAGCACAGTGGAGAACAGGTTTATGACAAAACATTTAATATAGCACAGTGGAGAACAGGTTTATGACAAAACATTTAATATAGCACAGTGGAGAACATTTAATATAGCACAGTGGAGAACAGGTTTATGACAAAACATTTCATATAGCACAGTGGAGAACAGGTTTATGACAAAACATTTCATATAGCACAGTGGAGAACAGGTTTATGACAAAACATTTAATATAGCACAGTGGAGAACAGGTTTATGACAAAACATTTCATATAGCACAGTGGAGAACATTTAATATAGCACAGTGGAGAACAGGTTTATGACAAAAATTTAATATAGCACAGTGGAGAACAGGTTTATGACAAAACATTTAATATAGCACAGTGGAGAACAGGTTTATGACAAAACATTTCATATAGCACAGTGGTGAACATTTAATATAGCACAGTGGAGAACAGGTTTATGACAAAACATTTAATATAGCACAGTGGAGAACAGGTTTATGACAAAACATTTAATATAGCACAGTGGAGAACAGGTTTATGACAAAACATTTAATATAGCACAGTGGAGAACATTTAATAAAGCACAGTGGAGAACAGGTTTATGACAAAACATTTAATATAGAACAGTGGAGAACAGGTTTATGACAAAACATTTAATATAGCACAGTGGAGAACGGGTTTATGACAAAACATTTAATATAGCACAGTGGAGAACAGGTTTATGACAAAACATTTAATATAGCACAGTGGAGAACAGGTTTATGACAAAACATTTAATATAGCACAGTGGAGAACAGGTTTATGACAAAACATTTAATATAGCACAGTGGAGAACGGGTTTATGACAAAACATTTAATATAGCACAGTGGAGAACAGGTTTAATACAAAACATTTAATATAGCACAGTGGAGAACAGGTTTATTACAAAACATTTAATATAGCACAGTGGAGAACAGGTTTATGACAAAACATTTAATATAGCACAGTGGAGAACATTTAATATAGCACAGTGGAGAACAGGTTTATGACAAAACATTTAATATAGCACAGTGGAGAACGGGTTTATGACAAAACATTTAATATAGCACAGTGGAGAACATTTAATATAGCACAGTGGAGAACAGGTTTATGACAAAACATTTCATATAGCACAGTGGAGAACAGGTTTATGACAAAACATTTCATATAGCACAGTGGAGAACAGGTTTATGACAAAACATTTAATATAGCACAGTGGAGAACAGGTTTATGACAAAACATTTCATATAGCACAGTGGAGAACATTTAATATAGCACAGTGGAGAACAGGTTTATGACAAAACATTTAATACAGCACAGTGGAGAACAGGTTTATGACAAAACATTTAATATAGCACAGTGGAGAACAGGTTTATGACAAAACATTTCATATAGCACAGTGGAGAACATTTAATATAGCACAGTGGAGAACAGGTTTATGACAAAACATTTAATATAGCACAGTGGAGAACAGGTTTATGACAAAACATTTAATATAGCACAGTGGAGAACAGGTTTATGACAAAACATTTAATATAGCACAGTGGAGAACATTTAATATAGCACAGTGGAGAACAGGTTTATGACAAAACATTTAATATAGCACAGTGGAGAACAGGTTTATGACAAAACATTTAATATAGCACAGTGGAGAACGGGTTTATGACAAAACATTTAATATAGCACAGTGGAGAACAGGTTTATGACAAAACATTTAATATAGCACAGTGGAGAACAGGTTTATGACAAAACATTTAATATAGCACAGTGGAGAACAGGTTTATGACAAAACATTTAATATAGCACAGTGGAGAACATTTAATATAGCACAGTGGAGAACAGGTTTATGACAAAACATTTAATATAGCACAGTGGAGAACAGGTTTATGACAAAACATTTAATATAGCACAGTGGAGAACAGGTTTATGACAAAACATTTAATATAGCACAGTGGAGAACAGGTTTATGACAAAACATTTAATATAGCACAGTGGAGAACAGGTTTATGACAAAACATTTCACATAGCACAGTGGAGAACAGGTTTATGACAAAACATTTAATATAGCACAGTGAAGAACAGGTTTATGACAAAACATTTAATATAGCACAGTGGAGAACGGGTTTATGACAAAACATTTAATATAGCACAGTGGAGAACAGGTTTATGACAAAACATTTAATATAGCACAGTGGAGAACAGGTTTATGACAAAACATTTAATATAGCACAGTGGAGAACATTTAATATAGCACAGTGGAGAACAGGTTTATGACAAAACATTTCATATAGCACAGTGGAGAACAGGTTTATGACAAAACATTTCATATAGCACAGTGGAGAACAGGTTTATGACAAAACATTTAATATAGCACAGTGGAGAACAGGTTTATGACAAAACATTTCATATAGCACAGTGGAGAACATTTAATATAGCACAGTGGAGAACAGGTTTATGACAAAACATTTAATATAGCACAGTGGAGAACAGGTTTATGACAAAACATTTAATATAGCACAGTGGAGAACAGGTTTATGACAAAACATTTCATATAGCACAGTGGTGAACATTTAATATAGCACAGTGGAGAACAGGTTTATGACAAAACATTTAATATAGCACAGTGGAGAACAGGTTTATGACAAAACATTTAATATAGCACAGTGGAGAACAGGTTTATGACAAAACATTTAATATAGCACAGTGGAGAACATTTAATAAAGCACAGTGGAGAACAGGTTTATGACAAAACATTTAATATAGAACAGTGGAGAACAGGTTTATGACAAAACATTTAATATAGCACAGTGGAGAACGGGTTTATGACAAAACATTTAATATAGCACAGTGGAGAACAGGTTTATGACAAAACATTTAATATAGCACAGTGGAGAACAGGTTTATGACAAAACATTTAATATAGCACAGTGGAGAACAGGTTTATGACAAAACATTTAATATAGCACAGTGGAGAACATTTAATATAGCACAGTGGAGAACAGGTTTATGACAAAACATTTAATATAGCACAGTGGAGAACACGTTTATGACAAAACATTTAATATAGCACAGTGGAGAACAGGTTTATGACAAAACATTTAATATAGCACAGTGGAGAACAGGTTTATGACTAAACATTTAATATAGCACAGTGGAGAACAGGTTTATGACAAAACATTTAATATAGCACAGTGGAGAACAGGTTTATGACAAAACATTTAATATAGCACAGTGGAGAACATTTAATATAGCACAGTGGAGAACAGGTTTATGACAAAACATTTAATATAGCACAGTGGAGAACAGGTTTATGACAAAACATTTAATATAGCACAGTGGAGAACAGGTTTATGACAAAACATTTAATATAGCACAGTGGAGAACAGGTTTATGACAAAACATTTAATATAGCACAGTGGAGAACAGGTTTATGACAAAACATTTCATATAGCACAGTGGAGAACAGGTTTATGACAAAACATTTAATATAGCACAGTGGAGAACAGGTTTATGACAAAACATTTAATATAGCACAGTGGAGAACGGGTTTATGACAAAACATTTAATATAGCACAGTGGAGAACAGGTTTATGACAAAACATTTAATATAGCACAGTGGAGAACAGGTTTATGACAAAACATTTAATATAGCACAGTGGAGAACATTTAATATAGCACAGTGGAGAACAGGTTTATGACAAAACATTTCATATAGCACAGTGGAGAACAGGTTTATGACAAAACATTTCATATAGCACAGTGGAGAACAGGTTTATTACAAAACATTTAATATAGCACAGTGGAGAACAGGTTTATGACAAAACATTTAATATAGCACAGTGGAGAACATTTAATATAGCACAGTGGAGAACAGGTTTATGACAAAACATTTAATATAGCACAGTGGAGAACAGGTTTATGACAAAACATTTAATATAGCACAGTGGAGAACAGGTTTATGACAAAACATTTCATATAGCACAGTGGAGAACATTTAATATAGCACAGTGGAGAACAGGTTTATGACAAAACATTTAATATAGCACAGTGGAGAACAGGTTTATGACAAAACATTTAATATAGCACAGTGGAGAACAGGTTTATGACAAAACATTTAATATAGCACAGTGGAGAACATTTAATATAGCACAGTGGAGAACAGGTTTATGACAAAACATTTAATATAGCACAGTGGAGAACAGGTTTATGACAAAACATTTAATATAGCACAGTGGAGAACGGGTTTATGACAAAACATTTAATATAGCACAGTGGAGAACAGGTTTATGACAAAACATTTAATATAGCACAGTGGAGAACAGGTTTATGACAAAACATTTAATATAGCACAGTGGAGAACAGGTTTATGACAAAACATTTCATATAGCACAGTGGAGAACAGGTTTATGACAAAACATTTAATATAGCACAGTGGAGAACAGGTTTATGACAAAACATTTAATATAGCACAGTGGAGAACGGGTTTATGACAAAACATTTAATATAGCACAGTGGAGAACAGGTTTATGACAAAACATTTAATATAGCACAGTGGAGAACAGGTTTATGACAAAACATTTAATATAGCACAGTGGAGAACATTTAATATAGCACAGTGGAGAACAGGTTTATGACAAAACATTTAATATAGCACAGTGGAGAACAGGTTTATGACAAAACATTTAATATAGCACAGTGGAGAACAGGTTTATGACAAAACATTTAATATAGCACAGTGGAGAACAGGTTTATGACAAAACATTTAATATAGCACAGTGGAGAACATTTAATATAGCACAGTGGAGAACAGGTTTATGACAAAACATTTAATATAGCACAGTGGAGAACAGGTTTATGACAAAACATTTAATATAGCACAGTGGAGAACAGGTTTATGACAAAACATTTAATATAGCACAGTGGAGAACAGGTTTATGACAAAACATTTAATATAGCACAGTGGAGAACAGGTTTATTACAAAACATTTCATATAGCACAGTGGAGAACAGGTTTATGACAAAACATTTAATATAGCACAGTGGAGAACGGGTTTATGACAAAACATTTAATATAGCACAGTGGAGAACAGGTTTATGACAAAACATTTAATATAGCACAGTGGAGAACAGGTTTATGACAAAACATTTCATATAGCACAGTGGAGAACAGGTTTATGACAAAACATTTAATATAGCACAGTGGAGAACGGGTTTATGACAAAACATTTAATATAGCACAGTGGAGAACAGGTTTATGACAAAACATTTAATATAGCACAGTGGAGAACAGGTTTATGACAAAACATTTAATATAGCACAGTGGAGAACATTTCATATAGCACAGTGGAGAACAGGTTTATGACAAAACATTTAATATTGTTACGGTGCGTGAATGAGGACCCAAAAGCGAATTAACGTAAACAGAGCTTCTTTAATGACAAAACATAGGTAGGCTCAGATGGACCGGCAGATTCCAACAGGACAGGACAAGGTTGCAGCAAACATGACGATAGTCTGGTTCAGGCATGAATAACACAAACAAGAATCCGACAAAGACAGGAGCAAAAACAGAGAGAGATATAGAGGACTAATCAGAGGGAAAAAGGGAACAGGTGGGAAAAGGGGTGACGAGGTAGTTAGGAGGAGACAAGGAACAGCTGGGGGAAAGAGGGGGAGAAAAGGTAACCTAATAACGACCAGCAGAGGGAGACAGGGTGAAGGGAAAGGACAGAAACAAGACACAACATGACAATACATGACAGTACCCCCCCACTCACCGAGCGCCTCCTGGCGCACTCGAGGAGGACACCTGGCGGCAACGGAGGAAATCCTCGATCAGCGCACGGTCCAGCACGTCCCGAGAGGGAACCCAACTCCTCTCCTCAGGACCGTACCCCTCCCAATCTACTAGGTACTGATGACCACGGCCCCGAGGACGCATGTCCAAAATCCTACGGACCCTGTAGATGGGTGCGCCCTCGACAAGGATGGGGGGGGGGGGGGGGGAAGACGAGCGGGGGCGCGAAGAACGGGCTTGATACAGGAGACATGGAAGACCGGGTGGACGCGACGAAGATATCGCGGAAGAAGAAGTCGAACTGCGACAGGATTAATGATCTGAGAAATACGGAACGGACCAATGAACCGCGGGGTCAACTTGCGAGAAGCGGTCTTAAGGGGAAGGTTCTGAGTGGAGAGCCAAACTCTCTGACCGCGACAATATCTAGGACTCTTAGTTCTACGCTTATTAGCAGCTCTCACAGTCTGCGCCCTATAACGGCAAAGTGCAGACCTGACCCTCTTCCAGGTGCGCTCGCAACGTTGGACAAAAGCCTGAGCGGAGGGGACGCTGGACTCGGCGAACTGAGATGAGAACAGCGGAGGCTGGTACCCGAGGCTACTCTGAAAAGGAGATAGCCCGGTCGCAGACGAAGGAAGCGAGTTGTGGGCGTATTCTGCCCAGGGGAGCTGTTCTGACCAAGACGCAGGGTTGCGAAAAGAAAGACTGCGTAAGATGCGACCAATAGTCTGATTGGCCCGTTCTGCTTGACCGTTAGACTGGGGGTGAAAGCCGGAAGAGAGACTGACGGAAGCCCCAATCAAACGGCAAAACTCCCTCCAAAATTGAGACGTGAATTGCGGACCTCTGTCCGAAACGACGTCTGACGGAAGGCCATGAATTCTGAAAACATTCTCGATGATGATTTGTGCCGTCTCTTTAGCAGAAGGAAGCTTAGCAAGGGGAATAAAATGAGCCGCCTTAGAGAACCTGTCGACAACCGTAAGAATAACAGTCTTCCCCGCTGACGAAGGCAGTCCGGTGACAAAATCTAAGGCGATGTGAGACCACGGTCGAGAGGGAATGGGAAGCGGCCTGAGACGGCCGGCAGGAGGGGAGTTACCGGACTTAGTCTGCGCGCAGACCGAACAAGCAGCCACGAAGCGACGCGTGTCATGCTCCCGGGTGGGCCACCAAAAACGCTGGCGAATGGAAGCAAGCGTACCCCGAACGCCAGGGTGGCCGGCTAACTTGGCAGAGTGAGCCCACTGAAGAACGGCCAGACGAGTAGGAACGGGAACGAAAAGAAGGTTCCTAGGACAAGCGCGCGGCGACGGAGTTTGAGTGAGTGCTTGCTTTACCTGCCTCTCAATTCCCCAGACAGTCAACCCGACAACACGCCCCTCAGGGAGAATCCCCTCGGGGTCAGTGGAGGCTACTGAAGAACTGAAGAGACGAGATAAAGCATCAGGCTTGGTGTTCTTAGAGCCCGGACGATAAGAAATCACGAACTCGAAACGAGCGAAAAACAGCGCCCAGCGCGCCTGACGCGCATTAAGTCGTTTGGCAGAACGGATGTACTCAAGGTTCCTATGGTCAGTCCAAACGACAAAAGGAACGGTCGCCCCCTCCAACCACTGTCGCCATTCGCCTAGGGCTAAGCGGATGGCGAGCAGTTCGCGGTTTCCCACATCATAGTTACGTTCCGACGGCGACAGGCGATGAGAAAAATACGCGCAAGGGTGGACCTTGTCGTCAGAGAGGGAGCGCTGAGAAAGAATGGCTCCCACGCCCACCTCTGACGCGTCAACCTCGACAACGAACTGTCTAGTGACGTCAGGTGTAACAAGGATAGGTGCGGATGTAAAACGATTCTTGAGGAGATCAAAAGCTCCCTGGGCGGAAACGGACCACTTAAAGCACGTCTTGACAGAAGTAAGGGCTGTGAGAGGAGCTGCCACCTGACCGAAATTACGGATGAAACGACGATAGAAGTTCGCGAAGCCGAGAAAGCGCTGCAGCTCGACGCGTGACTTAGGGGCGGGCCAATCAATGACAGCTTGGACCTTAGCGGGATCCATCTTAATGCCTTCAGCGGAAATAACAGAACCGAGAAAAGTGACGGAGGAGGCATGAAAAGAGCACTTCTCAGCCTTCACAAAAAGACAATTCTCTAAAAGGCGCTGGAGGACACGTCGAACGTGCTGAACATGAATCTGGAGTGACGGTGAAAAAATCAGGATATCGTCAAGGTAAACGAAAACAAAGATGTTCAGCATGTCTCTCAGGACATCATTGACTAATGCCTGAAAGACAGCTGGAGCGTTAGCGAGGCCGAAAGGAAGAACCCGGTATTCAAAGTGCCCTAACGGAGTGTTAAACGCCGTCTTCCACTCGTCCCCCTCCCTGATGCGCACGAGATGGTAAGCGTTACGAAGGTCCAACTTAGTGAAAAACCTGGCTCCCTGCAGGATCTCGAAGGCTGAAGACATAAGAGGAAGCGGATAACGATTCTTCACTGTTATGTCATTCAGCCCTCGATAATCTATGCAGGGGCGCAGGGACCCGTCCTTCTTCTTAACAAAAAAAAACCCCGCTCCGGCGGGAGAGGAGGAGGGGACTATGGTACCGGCGGCAAGAGCTACAGACAAATAATCTTCGAGAGCCTTACGTTCGGGAGCCGACAGAGAGTATAGTCTACCCCGGGGGGGAGTGGTTCCCGGAAGGAGATCAATACTACAATCATACGACCGGTGTGGAGGAAGAGAGGTGGCCCTGGACCGACTGAACACCGTGCGCAGATCGTGATATTCCTCCGGCACCCCTGTCAAATCACCAGGCTCCTCCTGTGAAGAAGAGACAGAGGAAACAGGAGGGATAGCAGACATTAAACATTTCACATGACAAGAGACGTTCCAGGAGAGGATAGAATTACTAGACCAATTAATGGAAGGATTATGACAAACTAGCCAGGGATGGCCCAAAACAACAGGTGTAAAAGGTGAACGAAAAATTAAAAAAGAAATGGTTTCGCTATGATTACCAGAAACAGTGAGGGTTAAAGGTAGCGTCTCACGCTGAATCCTGGGGAGAGGACTACCATCCAGGGCGAACAAGGCCGTGGACTCCCTTAACTGTCTGAGAGGAATGTCATGTTCCCGTCTTCCTCTGCCGGCTCGGGTGCTGAGCCTATGCAGCATTTAATATAGCACAGTGGAGAACATTTAATATAGCACAGTGGAGAACAGGTTTATGACAAAACATTTAATATAGCACAGCGGAGAACATTTAATATAGCACAGTGGAGAACAGGTTTATGACAAAACATTTAATATAGCACAGTGGAGAACAGGTTTATGACAAAACATTTCATATAGCACAGTGGAGAACAGGTTTAATACAAAACATTTAATATAGCACAGTGGAGAACAGGTTTATGACAAAACATTTAATATAGCACAGTGGAGAACAGGTTTATGACAAAACATTTAATATAGCACAGTGGAGAACATTTAATATAGCACAGTGGGGAACATTTAATATAGCACAGTGGAGAACAGGTTTATGACAAAACATTTAATATAGCACAGTGGAGAACAGGTTTATGACAAAACATTTAATATAGCACAGTGGAGAACAGGTTTAATACAAAACATTTAATATAGCACAGTGGAGAACAGGTTTATGACAAAACATTTAATATAGCACAGTGGAGAACAGGTTTATGACAAAACATTTAATATAGCACAGTGGAGAACAGGTTTATGACAAAACATTTAATATAGCACAGTGGAGAACAGGTTTATGACAAAACATTTAATATAGCACAGTGGAGAACGGGTTTATGACAAAACATTTAATATAGCACAGTGGAGAACAGGTTTATGACAAAACATTTCATATAGCACAGTGGAGAACAGGTTTATGACAAAACATTTAATATAGCACAGTGGAGAACAGGTTTATGACAAAACATTTAATATAGCACAGTGGAGAACATTTAATATAGCACAGTGGAGAACAGGTTTATGACAAAACATTTAATATAGCACAGTGGAGAACAGGTTTAATACAAAACATTTAATATAGCACAGTGGAGAACAGGTTTATGACAAAACATTTAATATAGCACAGTGGAGAACATTTAATATAGCACAGTGGAGAACAGGTTTATGATTTTCCCTGGCCCTTTTTATTCTGATTAAAAGGTTTGACATAACAAACAGTGAGAGCAGAAATACATATTCATCATGGCTCTGGGCAGAGAGTCATGCATCTGTGTGAGCTGAACCTGTCAACAATCTTAAAATAGTTTCTGACAACTTTGTCAAACCCTCAGCTGTTCTATTATTCCAGGGCGTAATATGTAATATTCCATCAACTGAAGGTCAGGCAACGAGCTCCAATCAACACACAAGTCAAGTGTTTTAGCTGTATTCAGTTGCTCACTCATATCAGCACTTCCCTTTCATTTCTATATTTCACAATAGAAAATAGGGACAGGAGGTTTTCTTTCCACATGACCTGACCAGGAAATACACAGGTCACATGACCAGGAACAACCCTAACCCTAGGACATTCCTGTAATCAAATGAACGAAGCCCAAAATCAAACACTCACTCCATATAAATAGACATACAAAGTATATAGTTACAGTCATTTGTTAAACACTCTATATAAATAGACATACAAAGTATATAGTTACAGTCATTTGTTAAATGCGATATAACACCTCAATCAACATATCTAATTGTCGGCTACTTCAGTCTCTCCCACCACAGCTTGATCTCTGTGGCTGTAGACAGATGGAGAGGAAAGGTTGGAAGTCAGAGAGGACGCGGAAGCAGTATTTATATCTGTGTTGTCTCATAGCTGCTGTGACAGATGCTGCAGTGTGCAGAGTACGGGGCCTTTAGCTCCAGCTGATCCTGCCTGTTTGTACACTATTAGTCTGGTCTGAAGGAGAGTGATGTCAGGGGCTCCCCCATCCACACACAGCAGACAACTGATACCCCCCCCCCCCCCCCCCCCCCCCCCCGGAAGAGTAGATGTGTAAACAGACAGGCACGCATGCACACACACATGTGAAAACACATACACACACCCACCCATCGCCCCCTACACACACACACACGCGCACACACACACACACACACACACACACACACACACACACACACACACACACACACACACACACACACATACACACGACAGTGTCCTTCAACCAGGAGAAGGGGCACAAGGTTACTCTACCTCTACGACCGTTCCATACTCATCACTCTAAGTGTCAGTTTACATGTCATCTCAACTCCCCTGATATGACCCCTAACCTCCACTGCTGTTCAACATGACTGCCATCAGACCACCAGGCTGACGTATGGGCCCTTAATAGACCCTATTCGATAAGAGATGTCCTTAGACCTCCTAGAGACGCCCTGGCCGTGTGCTTTCAAAGCACCAGGCATGAAAGAGAGGCTATTAAAAGCCTATAATGGTGTTTTTCCATCAGACTGACATCCTGAAGTGGAACAGTAGTAATCAATATATGTTGTGTTGGTATGTATAAGTAGCCTCTCTCTACCCTTCAACATCCTCTGTCTTCTCTTCTTCCCTCTCTCCCTCCATGTCTTCTCTTTTCTCATCCTCTATCTCTTTGTTTCTATGCCTACATATCCCTCCCTCCCTCCCTCCCTCCCTCCCTCACTCACTCCCTCCACAACGTCTCCCCCTCTCACTTATCCCATTCCTCTCTCTCACCCTCCTTTCTCCCAGTACTCTCTCTCTTCCTCTACCTATCCCACTCCTCTCTCTCACCACTCTTTCCTTGTTACCTTTCTCTCCTTTTTTCTCCATATCCCTCTCTCTCTGTTTCTCTCGTCCCTCTTTTCTCTTTCAGATCCATTGTTATGCAGTAGAGAACTGTCCACACATAGCCTTGACAAAGACTGCTTGTGTTCCACAGAACTTGGGCTGAGTGCTTGTAGAGTTAGTCTGTGACCTTACTCATTCTGCTCCCTCTGCCTGCATTCTAAACACATACACACACACACATTCTAAACACACACAGACACAGAGACACACAGAGAGAGAGAGAGAGAGAGAGAGAGAGAGAGAGAGAGGGAGAGAGAGAGAGAAAGAGAGAAAGAGAGAAAGAGAGAGAGAAAGAGAGAGAGAGAGAGAGAGAGAGAGAGAAAGAGAGAAAGAGAAAGAGAAAGAGAAAGAGAAAGAGAAAGAGGGGAACCTGGCAGCTCCTGCCTCTCTCACACTAAACAATGCTAATGGCCCGGGCCCTATGAAAGCAGAAGGGGACACACACAATGAGAGCCTACACTGATGGCATGTGAGTGAGTGGGCCGTATGTAGAGCCAAGGGCATGGGCAGCAGGCTTTGTGGCTACCGCTACAGTGCTCTGATGAGCTTCCAGAACCAGACACTTTTCAGTATGCTTTTTGTAAGGGCCTTGGTGCTGGGGACTTTCTGAAAGGATGAGCATTTGATGACTAAAGCTACATTTACTACTGTTCTGTTTCGGTAGAGTTGCTAAATGGTGTGTGTTTTGATGTTGTCATTCTGTGTTAGAAGTAAGAACATGTTTTTTACATCGTGGCACACGCAGGTTAAACAATGATTGAATACCTTGCCAGGTAACTAACACACACACCGCCCCCAAACTCCACCGGCCCCCTCACAGGACTGTACCACTTTAATTTAGGGGGATACTTTGGGTAGTGGGACAAATCCAGGAGCTATTAATTTATGAATGAACAATGTAGAAGTCTATCAGTACTATCATAACAACTATCTCTCTCTGTCTGGATCCATGGTCTCTACTGTGGCTGGGAGCTGTAGAGATCTACAGTGGGGTATAAAAACAATCTCTCCCTTTTTCTTTTCTCAGTGGTAGTGGTGACCACATGATCTCTATCTCCTCTTTCTTCCTCTTTCCTCTCCAAGTTGGTCAGGAGCCACAGGCACAGGACAGAATGGCAAGAGAGAGAGTTAGCCCTAACCTCTGCCCTTTCTCTCCCTCTCCCTTCCACCCTCTCTCTCTCTCCCTCCGTTCTTCCCTCACTGCTCCCCCTCTCATTCATCTATCTCTCCATCAATTTATTTAATTGTACATATGGGGTTCTTTAAAGGATTCCCCCCCCCCCCTCTCTCTCTCTCTGCATTGTGCACTAAAACCCCTTCACAGCATCTTTCATAAAATTGTTGTTTATTACATCCCTTGTTTTTCAACCCATCTCTATCTAGTAAACCTCATCTATCTTTCTAACATACACGTTGAAATACCATTACCAATACTGAGGTGTTACACACTAAACTCTCCCCCACCTCATTGTGTGCCGGGGGCTTTATTCTAATGCCAGTGAGGAGGGAGGATAGAGATATTAATACACTCCCATGAGGAACACCAGAGTGAGTCACTCCTTCAATTAAAAGGGATACAAAACAAACTGAGGAGGACACAAAGGTAGGCTGGGGGTCCTGAGGGAATAGGAGCCCGCCTCTATGCCTGTTTACAACAGAGAAGAGGAAGAGAGCTGGGAGAGGAAGAGAGGGACAGGACAGCTAGGTGACTAATTAGTACCACCAGCCTGAAAAAGAGGTGTTGGAAAAGAGGTCTCAGTAACTGACCTTTTCATTTTAGCTAATAAATGTGGTAAAGCTCCCAATAGTAAAAAATGCCCACTGTGAGTAATGTGGAGAGCAGACTGTATAGGCCCTGTATAATTTCTAATGCCAAGTTAAACATTTTGAATACTGACCTGAAACAGAACACTGTATAATTATTACTGCCAAGGTAAACAGTCTGAATACTGACCTGAAACAGAACACTGTATAATTATTACTGCCAAGGTAAACAGTCTGAATACTGACCTCAAACAGAACACTGTATAATTATTACTGCCAAGGTAAACAGTCTGAATACTGACCTCAAACAGAACACTGTATAATTATTATTGCCAAGGTAAACAGTCTGAATACTGACCTAAAACAGAACGCTGTATAATTATTACTGCCAAGGTAAACAGTCTGAATACTGACCTCAAACAGAACACTGTATAATTATTACTGCCAAGGTAAACAGTCTGAATACTGACCTCAAACAGAACACTGTATAATTATTACTGCCAAGGTAAACAGTCTGAATACTGACCTCAAACAGAACACTGTATAATTATTACTGCCAAGGTAAACAGTCTGAATACTGACCTGAAACAGAACACTGTATAATTATTACTGCCAAGATTAACATTTTGAATACTGACCTCAAACAGAATGCTGTATAATTATTACTGCCAAGGTAAACAGTCTGAATACTGACCTGAAACAGAACACTGTATAATTATTACTGCCAAGGTAAACAGTCTGAATACTGACCTGAAACAGAACACTGTATAATTATTACTGCCAAGGTAAACAGTCTGAATACTGACCTCAAACAGAACACTGTATAATTATTAATGCCAAGGTAAACAGTCTGAATACTGACCTGAAACAGAACACTGTATAATTGTTACTGCCAAGGTAAACATTATGAATACTGACCTGAAACAGAACACTGTATAATTATTACTGCCAAGGTAAACAGTCTGAATACTGACCTGAAACAGAACACTGTATAATTATTACTGCCAAGGTAAACAGTCTGAATACTGACCTGAAACAGAAAACTGTATAATTATTACTGCCAAGGTAAACAGTCTGAATACTGACCTGAAACAGAACGCTGTATAATTATTACTGCCAAGGTAAACAGTCTGAATACTGACCTGAAACAGAACGCTGTATAATTATTACTGCCAAGGTAAACAGTCTGAATACTGACCTGAAACAGAACACTGTATAATTATTACTGCCAAGGTAAACAGTCTGAATACTGACCTCAAACAGAACCTGTATAATTATTACTGCCAAGGTAAACAGTCTGAATACTGACCTGAAACAGAAAACTGTATAATTATTACTGCCAAGGTAAACAGTCTGAATACTGACCTGAAACAGAACGCTGTATAATTATTACTGCCAAGGTAAACAGTCTGAATACTGACCTGAAACAGAACGCTGTATAATTATTACTGCCAAGGTAAACAGTCTGAATACTGACCTCAAACAGAACACTGTATAATTATTACTGCCAAGATAAACAGTCTGAATACTGACCTGAAACAGAACACTGTATAATTATTACTGCCAAGGTAAACAGTCTGAATACTGACCTCAAACAGAACGCTGTATAATTATTACTGCCAAGGTAAACAGTCTGAATACTGACCTGAAACAGAAAACTGTATAATTATTACTGCCAAGGTAAACATTATGAATACTGACCTGAAACAGAACACTGTATAATTATTACTGCCAAGGTAAACAGTCTGAATACTGACCTGAAACAGAACACTGTATAATTATTACTGCCAAGGTAAACAGTCTGAATACTGACCTCAAACAGAACGCTGTATAATTATTACTGCCAAGGTAAACAGTCTGAATACTGACCTGAAACAGAACGCTGTATAATTATTACTGCCAAGGTAAACAGTCTGAATACTGACCTGAAACAGAACACTGTATAATTATTACTGCCAAGGTAAACATTGTGAATACTGACCTCAAACAGAACACTGTATAATTATTACTGCCAAGGTAAACAGTCTGAATACTGACCTCAAACAGAACCTGTATAATTATTACTGCCAAGGTAAACAGTCTGAATACTGACCTGAAACAGAACACTGTATAATTATTACTGCCAAGGTAAACAGTCTGAATACTGACCTCAAACAGAACCTGTATAATTATTACTGCCAAGGTAAACAGTCTGAATACTGACCTGAAACAGAAAACTGTATAATTATTACTGCCAAGGTAAACATTATGAATACTGACCTGAAACAGAACACTGTATAATTATTACTGCCAAGGTAAACAGTCTGAATACTGACCTGAAACAGAAAACTGTATAATTATTACTGCCAAGGTAAACATTGTGAATACTGACCTCAAACAGAAAAAGTATTGTCCTAATTACCTCCAGGGGACGTGACAGGGACAGACTTTTCTACCTGAGGGTGTGTGTGTGTGTGTGCGTGTGCATGTGTGTGTGTGTTTAGATGGATATTAATCATCTCTCTCTGGTCATTGTGTTTGAGGTGACCCTGTGCTGACTCTTCTCCTCAGCAGAAACTGGTTCTATTACATCCTAATGCCGTGCTTCACTGCACCACTCCACACACACCCTCTAAGCAACCATATCACACACACACACACACCCCTCCCTCACACACACCCTTTAAACAACCATATCACACACACACCCCTCCCTCACACACATCCTTTAAACAACCCCAACCAGCAGACCCCACCACCCCACAACCCACACCCGGAACACACCACACACTTCCCCAGTCATACAAGCCATCACTGAACCACCCCAGCACCCAACAAACACCCATATCCACCCAGCCCTACAAAACACCCCTCAACCACCTCAGCCCCCCACAAACACCCCACACCCCCAGCACCCCCAACAAACACCCCACACCACCCCACACCCCTCTCAGCAATTCTTCTAGGATTACAACTATCCCACACATCACACACACCACCCTGGTACCATCACCCTCCACCGCACGCCCCTCTCCCCTCCGACCCCTCCGTCCCCTCTACCCTCTAACCATCCATCCTTCTATCGCTCTATGCCCAGCCCCAGTATAATCAGAGTGCCGAGCTAAGCAGAGTGAAAGCTCAGGAAAGACAGAGAGGCAAGCGGCGGTCTATTCAGGCCTCAGAGGGCCGTGCCTGGGCCTAAAAGCTCAGATTACACTTCACATAATGAGAGGCCTGTATCAGCAGGCCAGCCACACACACGCATTATGCTAAAGTCAAACTCCTCTGTTTTGTGGCCGCCAGGGTGACAAATGCTAGCACAGCTGCTTTGGGTGTCACCGCTGGCTAGCTAGAGGCACAGAGGAGTGGAGAGAGAGCGAGAGAGAGAGGCAGGAAGGGGCTGTGTTTAGGGCAGGAAGATGTGTATGTGTTGGGGGGCGGGAGTGTGTGTGGAGAGAGAGAGAGGCAGATTAGTTTTATGTTGATGTAGGGGGATAAGGACTGTGATGTGAGCGGCAGAGGATAGCGAGAGAGTGAGGGGGCGATATTTGGCAGGCCATGTTGCTCGTGAGTCAGCTAAAACGCTTACACTGAGCACAGCATGTTATTCTAGAGAAGGGAGGGAGGGAGGGAGGGAGGGAGGGAGGGAGGGAGGGAGGGAGGGAGGGAAAGCAGGTGTGAGATGAATGTGCTAGCAGGTGCTAGTGTTACTCTGTCTCTCTCACTCTCTGTCTCTCTCACTCTCTCTGTCTCTCTGTCACCCAACTCTCTTGGCATAGGTGGCACATCACATTGTCTGGCTGTTACATACAGGGGGTTCTAGGTGACAGTGGCAGTGTGTTCAAACAGACCTGCTCATATACACATGCCAGATACTTTTCAAAACTTAAGGTAGATATAATACCATGTCCCCCTGTACCTAAAATGCATTCAGGTTGTTAAAATCAAGGAAGCATGGAATCGAAAATCATCCAATAGGTTTGTTATTAACCAGCTATATGGTTTAAAGCACGCATCAACGTTACACTTGTCATACTGCACACCATGTGAAATGACTTGAATCCTTCCTTTACCATCACACTGTAGTAGTATAGGCATGCATGACCATTTTAGTACTCCAGTCCTGACTTGGCCTGACATTAGTCTCTCTGGGGCCATTGGCCATGTCATGTCCCTAATACTCAACCTGTAGATTCACAGTGACTGTGGGATGGTTGTGTGACCGTCACATCTCTCTTGTCTGGCTGGCTCGTCTATCTAGCTCCAGTCACTGGGAAGGCTGATTCATTACTCACATGATGACACACACACACGAGCATGCATGCACGCAGGCACAAACACACACACACACACACACACGAGCATGCATGCACGCAGGCACAAACACACACACACAAACGCACACACGTGTGTAACAGCTGAGGTCCAGTAGGGTGATTCACTGATACACATTCATACTTATCTCAATGTTACAGAGATCACTCACCAATCCGCTTCCTCATATCAACAGCAGCTCACTGGTTCAAATCCCACTTGCCACAGGAAGGACTTTACACACACATCTGCAGACACACACACATGCAGACACACACACACACACACACACACACACACACACACACACATTCACACACATATGGATATGCAAGAGCACGGAGAGAAGAGAGAAAAAGGGAAGGAGCAGCCATGGTTGTTAAACATCCACCACAGTCACCACGTCTCAGCCTGACAAAGAGAGATATCTGGTGTGTTTCTATCTTTGTTTCTCCAGACCCAGGCACCACAGCCTAGTCAGCTGGCCCCAGAAGAGGATACCTGAACTGTGGGACTGGGGGCTGTTCTAGTCCTGAGTGTCTTCTAGTACTTGGAACTGGGCTTGACCTGCTTTGGCAAACTATTCTGACTTGAATAATTACAACCTTGCCCGTATTTATTTACCTCAAAGACACTAATTTAAACGTAAGTCTGTGTTCAAGTATTCCCAGTAAAATATGTCACACTTTTGTAGTTCCCCAAACAATGTGCCAGTTGACAGTTCCCACCTTAAGGGAAACATTGCCCTTTGAAAGTTTATGTAGCCTAGCAGCGTCTAGACTACTGGAGAACACAGTGGCACAGTTCCAACATCCACACCATAGCATAGCATTTACAATGAAGTATTGGTCATGCATTCTGGGTGAAATGCAGTTCTTCAGGCCATATACCAGAGTAACTACCTGTGGAACAACCTTAGAAATAGAATTAGTAGAATGGACATTCCCATTTGAGGCAATGTTCTGTGATAAGTGGACTGCCGGCCATATTGAGTTTTCTAATTAAAGGCCCAATGCAGCTGTCTTTATATCAATATCAAATCATTTCTGGGTAACAATGAAGTACCTTACTGTAACAGATTTTCATAAAATGTGCAAAAAAATAGCTTTTTTAGCTAAAAACTATTTCTCAAGCAAGAATTTTGCTAGGATGGTCTGGGAGTGGTCGTAGTGGGGAGGGGAAAACTGATAACTGGCTGTTATTGGCAGAGAGGTTTGGAACTCGCTTTCATATTGGTCTATTAACAAATATACCGCATGGTGATGTCACCATGGAAAGCCAAAACTCCCACCCATAAATTGCTTATGGTTTGAGGAACTTTGACCATTTTAGTGGTTATATTTCTATGGAACAACCTACTTGCTGTACATACCTGTTACAAGCTCATTATACATGGGATTTACTTTACTCTGGGATAATGCCTAGTAAAGTTATGTCATTAAAGTGTTGGCAGACAGTGTTTTGAATTGGTGTCCTTATTCTTGACTCAGTAGTTCTGGGTAAGTCAGTCAGTCTGACCGGCTTGCCCTGGCAGCTAAGTCACAGTCATCTCTCTATTTCAGTCCTCCAGCAGTATGGAACATGGTGTACAGAGGGATGCAGAGGGGGAGAGGGGAAGTGGGGTGGGGGAGAGAGAAAAGGGGAGAGGGAGACAGAGGGAAGAGATAAGAGACAGGGAGGGAGTGAGAGAGAGAGAGAGAGAGAGAGAGAGAGAGAGAGAGAGAGAGAGAGAGAGAGAGAGAGAGAGAGAGAAAGAGAAGGAGGGAGTCAGGAGTGGGGCTGGCCCAGTATGCCAGCCTGCTGTCTTTAATCACTCTGGTATATAAGGAAGGGAAGTCAACACACAAGGTCACAGTATTCACATAGCACAGTAGCACCCCTTCTACTCACTCTATAGCTACAGACACGTACATGCCGCTACACCCGCAATAATATCTGCTAAACATGTGCATGCGACCCATAACATTTGATTTGACACGTACTGTACCAGTAGACATTACCCAGTGGTGATAGACACAGCACAGTAACATCCCTTCTCCCCTTCTATACCCTCCTGGTAGCTACAGTCACATTGGCATGATCCTGTCATGACAGACAGATTTGATTCACTGTGTAGAGAGATGTAGTTATAGGGTGTAATTAGTGGAACGTTTAAAAATACTTCTGCCATCAGGGGCCCCAGAGGTATTAAGTGCATTTTACCTCTGATGACAGTGATCCATTAAGATACTACAGTACCAATGGGCATTTACAGTCAAGATAACATTGTATGAACAATAATAATGCTTTTTATTTACTGTATTTGAAACCTTTTTCAAACTCAACATGCTGCAAAGTACATTGTGTGGAGAAACTCATCCCTTCCACAGTCAATGTGTAGCAATATGTAGAATGATCTCTGTCTTTCCTCAATATACAGTATATTGTATAACGCAATGAGAAGCAACACCGTCGTATACTCCCTCTGGGGCTTTGCTAAAGTCCTGTTTTTAATCATGAGGCAGATTGGATATTCTCCTCAAGGCTCCCATCATAGAGATCCTGTTAAATGAGTATTGTAATGCCTAATGCCATGTCCCCCATGCCCTGCTGCAGAGTCACAGGACGGATCTATCACATTACATCTTTAAATATCTGCCTGAACCAACATCACTGGGATGCCAGAGAGAGACCTTGCGAGGGGTGGGGGAGAGTGGAGAGAGGGCTAGAGAGAGACCTAGAGAGGGGTGGGGGAGAGTGGAGAGAGGGGGAGAGAGAGACCTGGAGAGGGGTGGGGGAGAGTGGAGAGAGGGGGAGAGAGAGACCTAGAGAGGGGTGGGGGAGAGTGGAGAGAGGGGGAGAGAGAGACCTAGAGAGGGGTGGGGGAGAGTGGAGAGAGGGGGAGAGAGAGACCTAGAGAGGGGTGGGGGAGAGTGGAGAGAGGGGGAGAGAGAGAGGGGAGGAAAGTGTATGTGTGTGACTTCTTTCTAATCCATATCTGAGTCATGCAACCCAACACACACACCTGAGGCTCATGTGGAAGGCAGTGAAGAAAACATTCCAGTGCGTGCGCACGCGCGCGCATGTGTGTGTGTGTGTGTGTGTGTGTGTGTGTGTGTGTGTTTGTATGTGGACACCTTACAGGTGTCTTACATGCTGCAAATGCTATGCCACATCATCCTCTTTAATGAAACATCAAAAGTTACAACCTTCCTGAGAAAACATGTAGCAATTTCTGGAGATAAGTTACCACAATGAAGGCTAATTGAAATATCCTTTTAAACAACAATTGACTGTTTGGTATTCTTCTTTCAGATATCCGAGATTCAGAATTACCCAGAACTCAACCTCACGCGATCAGTTTTTGTAATTGTATCCGTTCCTATTGTCATGTGTTTAACTATTTGCTACTTTGTTAGTTAGAACATTCTAACAGGAAAACCCAACCTTATGTGCACATTTACAATTCACAAGTATTGGCACTTGATGTGACAAAATAGGCCTATAATAATTTACTTAGCTTTTATCCTCTGTCTAGTTCACTTCCCTGGTTAGTCTGTCATCATGTTTAGTGTTCTCCCTGGTTAGTCTGTCATCATGTTTAGTGTTCTCCCTGGTCAGTCTGTCATCATGTTTAGTGTTCTCCCTGGTTAGTCTGTCATCATGTTTAGTGTTCTCCCTGGTTAGTCTGTCATCATGTTTAGTGTTCTCCCTGGTTAGTCTGTCATCATGTTTAGTGTACTCCCTGGTTAGTCTGTCATCATGTTTAGTGTACTCCCTGGTTAGTCTGTCATCATGTTTAGTGTTCTCCCTGGTTAGTCTGTCATCATGTTTAGTGTACTCCCTGGTTAGTCTGTCATCATGTTTAGTGTTCTCCCTGGTTAGTCTGTCATCATGTTTAATGTTCTCCCTGGTTAGTCTGTCATCATGTTTAGTATTCTCCCTGGTTAGTCTGTCATCATGTTTAGTGTTCTCCCTATTTAGTCTGTCATCATGTTTAATGTTCTCCCTGGTTAGTCTGTCATCATGTTTAATGTTCTCCCTGGTTAGTCTGTCATCATGTTTAGTGTTCTCCCTGGTCAGTCTGTCATCATGTTTAGTGTTCTCCCTGTTTAGTCTGTCATCATGTTTAGTGTTCTCCCTGGTTAGTCTGTCATCATGTTTAGTGTTCTCCCTGGTCAGTCTGTCATCATGTTTAGTGTACTCCCTGGTTAGTCTGTCATCATGTTTAATGTTCTCCCTGGTTAGTCTGTCATCATGTTTAATGTTCTCCCTGGTTAGTCTGTCATCATGTTTAACGTTCTCCCTGGTTAGTCTGTCATCATGTTTAGTGTACTCCCTGGTTAGTCTGTCATCATGTTTAGTGTACTCCCTGGTTAGTCTGTCATCATGTTTAGTGTTCTCCCTGGTTAGTCTGTCATCATGTTTAGTGTTCTCCCTGGTTAGTCTGTCATCATGTTTAATGTTCTCCCTGGTTAGTCTGTCATCATGTTTAGTGTACTTTTATATGCATACTTATTTCAATATGTGATTGTATTGCTTTTTATCCTGCTGAGTTTCTTGTGTATGTAAAGTGACTTTGGGTGTTTTGAAAAGTGCTTAACATTCTTCTTCTTATTATTATAGAAGATGCATATTTAATTTGAACCTATAGGGCCAGTCTACTACTCATTACTAGGAACATCATGCATTAGAACTTCCACATCAGGATCCATTGTAGTTAAAACTTTAGAGTGTACATTCCTATAATGTCTCATTGTGACATCATAGAGCACTTCCTTGGAGAAGCCATAGTAAACATTTCATGCTGTGCCTAACATTCCCCAAACATCTTCTACTGGCTCAGACCTTTTCATTCAGCGAACAGCTACTTTGGGATTAGTAGTAGTTTTATTACATTACATAAATGGCAACCTCCAAAACAGTAGCATGGAGTCCATTCAAACACTGCACAAGTACAGTGAAATGCTAAACTTGCAAGCTCCATCCAACAGTGCAGTAATCAATATCAAAATAGTATAACTAATACAACTAAAAAATATATTTCATAAAGAAAACACAAGAAATAAGAGAGGAAGCTATATACAGGAGGGACCATGGATCTCGGTCCAGTGGTTAATCTAAGCTCCAATACAGTTTTCTGACATGATTTTCAATTTAGTGTAAATTCTAGATTACTGTAAATGCCTGTTTGTAGCCTATTTAATCAAATATTTCCCCCATTCTTTTCAAAGGAGTTCCTTACCAGTACCATATATCACCAGACTGTGGACACCTGCTTGGGAAAAATGTACAATGATACACAAGTAAGCTTCATCACCACGGTCCAAACCCCCAAAAAACACATATTCATAAAAAAATTGAATGAAAAATGATCATCATATACATCACATAAATAATTATTTATAATGATATTTGCCATTTAGCAGACACTTTTATCCAAAGCGACTTGTCATATTTACATTTATCACATTTACACATATACCAACAATGTTTAAATTGTCACCATTTAAAAATATTCTAATGATCATGCCACATATTACATTGCAACCATACAGGCACCTGCTGTGACCAGCAGTTAGGTACATTCATAACCTATTGCCTGGTTCCCCCTACGGCATCCACTCTCTGGTTCAAACCCATTACTGGCGGAATTCTGCTGGCGTCCATTTTGTCCTGTTGACAAAGCACAGAGTGTACAGTACTGCCAGCCAGACTGAGTAGAAACCCTACACCTCTAACTCACCACCGGACAGGTCATCACACCCACTGATGTCTGCTTGTCTACTCTACAACACACACTGGGTTGGTGTATTTGAGTGTAGTGTACGGCTTATAGTAAAAGGTCTGGACCTGTATGGTGCAGGAGGTAGTGCTTTTGCCGTCTAACCTTGGTGAGTTGTTTCAAGTTTTATTAGTCATATGTATAGGATACACATGGTTTACACCATCTAACAAAATGGTTACTTACAGGTTCCTTCTCTACAATGCAACAATAAGAAATACTAAAAGATAATAATACGAACATAAAGTCACTGGCTAATAAACATTTTAGAAAAGGTATAATACAGGAAGACATAGTCTATAGTCCTATATTTACACGTCCTATATTTACACATCCTATATTTACATGTCCTATATTTACAAGTCCTATATTTACACGTCCTATATTTACACATCCTATATTTACATGTCCTATATTTACAAGTCCTATATTTACACGTCTTACATGTCCTATATTTACATGTCCTATATTTACAAGTCCTATATTTACACATCCTATATTTACATGTCCTATATATACATGTCCTATATTTACAGGTCCCATATTTACACGTCCTATATTTACATGTCCTATATTTACATGTCCTATATTTACACATCCTATATTTACACGTCCTATATTTACATATCCTATATTTACATGTCCTATATTTACACGTCCTATATTTACACATCCTATATTTACGCGTCCTATATTTACATGTCCTATATTTACATGTCCTATATTTACACATCTTACATGTCCTATATTTACACATCCTATATTTACATGTCCTAAATGTACACGTGTTTTGGGAAAGGGGGGATTGGGGGGCAAGTGTTTGTCAGTTCAATCCCCTGCGCTGGCTGTTCCCCTTAGATTGCTACAATGAAATGGGAAGTGGACAGAGTAGGGTTGTACTGTACTGTATATTTCACCATGTCAGAATAACCTCAGATTATGGTATTTTCTCTAAACACTAATTCATGTCCATGTTGCAGTACAACAGCTAGCCATCATTACAATGTGTGCTGCCAGGTTGTACAGAAACCCTACACCCCTCACTGACTATCCACCCAGGTCTTCTCACTCTCACACACAGGGCTTTCTGTCTGCTACTGTACAGCAGTGGTCCCCAAACGCTCCAGCAAGGTCACGTACTGAACCGACCCATGACCTTTTCCCTCTTCAATGATCTTTTCAGCCACAACTTCTACAAAGACAAAGCCCAACATGGTTTCATTAGAAATTATGTAAAAATACACTGTTAGTAGTAGTCATATGTCATACAGTGACACGTTAGTACCATCCCTTTGGACACAGTTACTCTATACCATCATAGTGATACAAGAGGATCCACATGTATTCTGAGTGTTGGGGAAGTGTTGTGGAAAGAACATACTGTAGTAAGAAGACACTCTGCCTGATCTCCAGTGAAGCCTGGGCAGCCTTCTATTGTGTCACAATAAGGCTGGATAGGCATGAACATGTCTGATTACATAAATACTGCCTGGGGATTAAGTGGGCTAAAACCTTCCTAGAAGTGGTTGACAGAGGGACATGTCAAAATGAAGAATTTGATTGAATTCTCCATGTAGTCTATATTAAAGGGCACTTAATTTAATGTAACAAGCTTTTAAAAATAAATATTTGTGCACAATTTTTACTTAACATTTCAAAAGCTAATTTCGTGGAACGACCCAGTTTGAGGGTTACACAGGGTAGACGGATGGGGTTACACAGAGTAGACGGCTGGGGTTACACAGGGTAGACGGCTTCTCATCCACCCACACTAACTGTACTGGGCATATTCCTGGTTATTATGAGAAAATCAACTATTCATGAAGCGAGCTCTGTTTCTCTCTGCCTCCTCCTCCTCTACCCTCTGACCTATTCTATCTCAGTGTCTCTACTATCTTCTGTTTCTCTCTGCCTCCTCCTCTACCCTCTGACCTATTCTATCTCAAATCAAATCAAATCAAATTTTATTTGTCACATACACATAGTGAGCAGATGTTAATGCGAGTGTAGCGAAATGCTTGTGCTTCTAGTTCCGACCATGCAGTAATATCTAACAAGTAATCTAACCTAACAATTTCACAACAACTACCTTATACACACAAGTGTAAAGGAATGAATAAGAATATGTACATAAATATATATATGAATGAGCGCTGGCCGAACGGCATAGGCAAGATGCATTAGATGGTATAGAGTACAGTATATACATATGATATGGGTAATGTAGGGTATGTAAACATTATATAAAGTGGCATTGTTTAAAGTGGCTAGTGATACATTTATTACATCAATTTTTCATTATTAAAGTGGCTAGAGATGAGTCAGTATGTTGGCAGCAGCCACTCAATGTTAGTGATGGCTGTTTAACAGTCTGATGGCCTTGAGATAGAAGCTGTTTTTCAGTCTCTCGGTCCCCGCTTTGATGCACCTGTACTGACCTCGCCTTCTGGATGATAGCGGGGTGAACAGGCAGTGGCTCGGGTGGTTGTTGTCTTTGAAGATCTTTTTGGCCTTCCTGTGACATCGGGTGGTGTAGGTGTCCTGGAGGGCAGGTAGTTTGCCCCCGGTGATGCGTTGTGCAGACCTCACTACCCTCTGGAGAGCCTTACAGTTGTGGGAGGAGCAGTTGCCATACCAGGCGGTGATACAGCCCGACAGGATGCTCTCGATTGTGCATCTGTAGAAGTTTGTGAGTGATTTTGGTGACAAGCCAAATTTCTTCAGCCTCCTGAGGTTGAAGAGGCGCTGCTGCGCCTTCTTCACGATGCTATCTGTGTGGGTGGACCAATTCAATTTGTCCGTGATGTGTACGCCGAGGAACTTAAAACTTTCCACCTTCTCCACCACTGTCCTGTCGATGTGGATAAGGGGCTGCTCCCTCTGCTGTGTCCTGAAGTCCACAATCAGCTCCTTGTTTTGTTGACATTGAGTGTGAGGTTATTGTCCTGACACCACACTCCGAGGGCCCTCACCTCCTCCCTGTAGGCCGCCTCGGGATTGTTGGTAATCAAGCCTACCACTGTAGTGTCGTCTGCAAACTTGATGATTGAGTTGGAAGTGTGCATGGCCACGCATGGGTGAACAGGGAGTACAGGAGAGAGCTGAGAACGCACCCTTGTGGGGCCCCAGTGTTGAGGATCAGCGGGGTGGAGATGTTGTTACCTTCGCTCTCTTGGGAACAGGAACAATGGTGGCCTTCTTGAAGCATGTGGGAACAGCAGACTGGGATAAGCATTGAATGAATATGTCCTTAAACACACCAGCCAGCTGGTCTGCACATACCTCTGAGGACGCAGCTGGGAATGCAGCCTTGCGAGGGTTAACACGTTTAAATGTTTTACTCACGTTGGCTGCAGTGAAGGAGAGTCCGCATGTTTTGGTAGTGGGCCGTGTCAGTGGCACTGTGTTGTCCTCAGAGTGAGCAAAGAATTTGTTAAGTTTGTCTGGGAGCAAGACATCCTGGTCCGTGACGGGCTGGTTTTCCTTTTATAGTCTGTGATTGACTGTAGACCCTGCCACATACCTCTCGTGTCTGAGCCGTTGAATTGCGAATCTTCTTTGTCTATATACTGACGCTTAGCTTGTTTGATCGCCTTGCGGAGGGAATAGCTACACTGTTTGTATACGGTCATGTTTCCAGTCACCTTGCCCTGATTAAAAGCAGTGGTTCGCTCAGTTTTGCACGAATGCTGCCATCAATCCACGGTTTCAGGTTGGGGAATGTTTTGATAGACGCTGTGGGTACAACATCACCGATGCACTTGTTAATAAACTCGCTCACCGAATCAGCATATTCACCAACGTTATTGTCCAACGCTATGCGGAACATATCCCAGTCCACGTGATCAAAGCAATCTTGAAGCGTGGAATCCGATTGTTCGGACCAGTGTTGAACAGACCTGAGCACGGGCGCTTCCTGTTTTAGTTTCTGTCTATATGCCGGGACCAACAAAATGGAGTCATGGTCAGATTTTCCCGAAAGGAGGGCGGGGGAGGGCTTTATATGCGTTGCGGAAGTTAGAATAACAATGATCCAGGGTTTTGCCAGCCCGGGTCGCGCATTGGATATGCTGATAAAATTTAGGGAGCCTTGTTTTCAGATTAACCTGGTTAAAATCCCCAGCTACAATAAATGCATCCTCAGTATATGTGGTTTCCAGTTTACATAGAGTCAAATGTAGTTCTTTCAGGGCCGTCGATGTGTCTGATTGGGACGGGATATACACGACTGTGATTATGATCAAAGAGAATTCTCTTGGTAGATAATGCGGTCGGCATTTTATTGTAAGGAATTCTTGGTCAGGTGAACAAAAGGATTTGACTTCCTGTATGTTGTTATGATCACACCACGTCTCTTTAATCATAAAGCATACCCTAACCGCCCTTCTTCTTACCAGAGGGATGTTTGTTTCTGTCGGCGCGATGCGTGAAGAAACCGGGTGGCTGTACCGACTCTGATGACGTATCCCGAGTGAGAAACAAAGAATGTTACAATCTCTGATGTCTCTCTGGAAGGCAACCCTTGCTTGGATTTCATCTACCTTGTTGTCAAGAGACTGGACATTGTTGAGTAGTAAACTTGTTACGGTGCGTGAATGAGGACCCAAAAGCGAATCAACTTAAACAGAGCTTCTTTAATTACCAAACATAGGTAGGCTCAGATGGACCGGCAGATTCCGACAGGACAGGACAAGGTTACAGCAAACATGACGACAGTCTGGTTCAGGCATGAATGACACAAACAAACAAGAATCCGACAAGGACAGGAGCAGAAACAGAGAGAGATATAGGGACCTAATCAGAGGGAAAAAGGGAACAGGTGGGGAACGGGGTGAATGGGTAGTTAGAGGAGACAAGGGACAGCTGGGGGAAAGCGGGGGAGAAAAGGTAACCTAACACGACCAGCAGAGGGAGACAGGGTGAAGGGAAAGGACAGAGACAAGACAACATGACAGTACATGACAGTACCCCCCCACTCACCGAGCGCCTCCTGGCGCACTCGAGGAGGAAACCTGGCGGCAACGGAGGAAATCATCAATCAGCGCACGGTCCAGCACGTCCCGAGAGGGAACCCAACTCCTCTCCTCAGGACCGTACCCCTCCCAGTCAACTAGGTACTGATGACCACGGCCCCGAGGACGCATGTCCAAGATTTTACGGACCCTGTAGATAGGTGCGCCCTCGACAAGGATGGGGGGGGGGGGGAAGACGAGCGGGGGCGCGAAGAACGGGCTTAACACAGGAGACATGGAAGACCGGGTGGACGCGACGAAGATATCGCGGAAGAAGAAGTCGCACTGCGACAGGATTAATGACCTGAGAGATACGGAATGGACCAATGAACCGCGGGGTCAACTTGCGAGAAGCCGTCTTAAGGGGAAGGTTCTGAGTGGAGAGCCAAACTCTCTGACCGCGACAATATCTAGGGCTCTTAGTTCTACGCTTATTAGCAGCTCTCACAGTCTGCGCCCTATAACGGCAAAGTGCAGACCTGACCCTCTTCCAGGTGCGCTCGCAACGTTGGACAAAAGCCTGAGCGGAGGGGACGCTGGACTCGGCGAACTGAGATGAGAACAACGGAGGCTGGTACCCGAGGCTACTCTGAAAAGGAGATAGCCCGGTCGCAGACGAAGGAAGCGAGTTGTGGGCGTATTCTGCCCAGGGGAGCTGTTCTGACCAAGACGCAGGGTTGCGAAAAGAAAGACTGCGTAAGATGCGACCAATAGTCTGATTGGCCCGTTCTGCTTGACCGTTAGACTGGGGGTGAAAGCCGGAAGAGAGACTGACGGAAGCCCCAATCAAACGGCAAAACTCCCTCCAAAATTGAGACGTGAATTGCGGACCTCTGTCCGAAACGACGTCTGACGGAAGGCCATGAATTCTGAAAACATTCTCGATGATGATTTGTGCCGTCTCTTTAGCAGAAGGAAGCTTAGCAAGGGGAATGAAATGAGCCGCCTTAGAGAACCTATCGACAACCGTAAGAATAACAGTCTTCCCCGCTGACGAAGGCAGTCCGGTGACAAAATCTAAGGCGATGTGAGACCACGGTCGAGAGGGAATAGGAAGCGGCCTGAGACGGCCAGCAGGAGGAGAGTTACCGGACTTAGTCTGCGCGCAGACCGAACAAGCAGCCACGAAACGACGCATGTCATGCTCCCGGGTGGGCCACCAGAAACGCTGGCGAATGGAAGCAAGCGTACCCCGAACGCCAGGGTGGCCGGCTAACTTGGCAGAGTGAGCCCACTGAAGAACGGCCAGACGAGTAGGAACGGGAACGAAAAGAAGGTTCCTAGGACAAGCGCGCGGCGACGGAGTTTGAGTGAGTGCTTGCTTTACCTGCCTCTCAATTCCCCAGACAGTCAACCCGACAACACGCCCCTCAGGGAGAATCCCCTCGGGGTCAGTGGAGGCTACTGAAGAACTGAAGAGACGAGACAAAGCATCAGGCTTGGTGTTCTTAGAGCCCGGACGATAAGAAATCACGAACTCGAAACGAGCGAAAAACAGCGCCCAACGCGCCTGACGCGCATTAAGTCGTTTGGCAGAACGGATGTACTCAAGGTTCCTATGGTCAGTCCAAACGACAAAAGGAACGGTCGCCCCCTCCAACCACTGTCGCCATTCGCCTAGGGCTAACCGGATGGCGAGCAGTTCGCGGTTACCCACATCATAGTTACGTTCCGACGGCGACAGGCGATGAGAAAAATACGCGCATGGGTGGACCTTGTCGTCAGAGAGGGAGCGCTGAGAAAGGATGGCTCCCACTCCCACCTCTGACGCGTCAACCTCGACAACGAACTGTCTAGAGACGTCAGGTGTAACAAGGATAGGAGCGGATGTAAAACGATTCTTGAGGAGATCAAAAGCTCCCTGGGCGGAAACGGACCACTTAAAGCACGTCTTGACAGAAGTAAGGGCTGTGAGAGGAGCTGCCACCTGACCGAAATTACGGATGAAACGACGATAGAAGTTCGCGAAGCCGAGAAAGCGCTGCAGCTCGACGCGTGACTTAGGGACGGGCCAATCAATGACAGCTTGGACCTTAGCGGGATCCATCTTAATGCCTTCAGCGGAAATAACAGAACCGAGAAATGTGACGGAGGAGGCATGAAAAGTGCACTTCTCAGCCTTCACAAAAAGACAATTCTCTAAAAGGCGCTGGAGGACACGTCGAACGTGCTGAACATGAATCTGGAGTGACGGTGAAAAAATCAGGATATCGTCAAGGTAAACGAAAACAAAGATGTTCAGCATGTCTCTCAGGACATCATTGACTAATGCCTGAAAGACAGCTGGAGCGTTAGCGAGGCCGAAAGGAAGAACCCGGTATTCAAAGTGCCCTAACGGAGTGTTAAACGCCGTCTTCCACTCGTCCCCCTCCCTGATGCGCACGAGATGGTAAGCGTTACGAAGGTCCAACTTAGTGAAAAACCTGGCTCCCTGCAGGATCTCGAAGGCTGAAGACATAAGAGGAAGCGGATAACGATTCTTCACTGTTATGTCATTCAGCCCTCGATAATCTATGCAGGGGCGCAGAGACCCGTCCTTCTTCTTGACAAAAAAAAACCCCGCTCCGGCGGGAGAGGAGGAGGGGACTATGGTACCGGCGTCAAGAGCTACAGACAAATAATCTTCGAGAGCCTTACGTTCGGGAGCCGACAGAGAGTATAGTCTACCCCGGGGGGGGGTGGTTCCCGGAAGGAGATCAATACTACAATCATACGACCGGTGTGGAGGAAGAGAGGTGGCCCTGGACCGACTGAACACCGTGCGCAGATCGTGATATTCCTCCGGCACCCCTGTCAAATCACCAGGCTCCTCCTGTGAAGAAGAGACAGAGGAAACAGGAGGGATAGCAGACATTAAACATTTCACATGACAAGAGACGTTCCAGGAGAGGATAGAATTACTAGACCAATTAATGGAAGGATTATGACAAACTAGCCAGGGATGGCCCAAAACAACAGGTGTAAAAGGTGAACGAAAAATTAAAAAAGAAATGGTTTCACTATGATTACCAGAAACAGTGAGGGTTAAAGGTAGCGTCTCACGCTGAATCCTGGGGAGAGGACTACCATCCAGGGCGAACAAGGCCGTGGGCTCCTTTAACTGTCTGAGAGGAATGTCATGTTCCCGAGCCCAGGTCTCGTCCATAAAACAGCCCTCCGCCCCAGAGTCTATTAAGGCACTGCAGGAAGCTGACGAACCGGTCCAGCGTAGATGGACCGACAAGGTAGTGCAGGATCTTGAAGGAGAGACAGGAGTAGTAGCGCTCACCAGTAGCCCTCCGCTTACTGACGAGCTCTGGCCTTTTACTGGACATGAAGTGACAAAATGACCAGCGGAACCGCAATAGAGACAGAGGCGGTTGGTGATTCTCCGTTCCCTCTCCTCAGTCGAGATGCGGATACCTCCCAGCTGCATGGACTCAGCACCCGAGCCGGCAGAGGAAGATGGTAGTGATGCGGAGAGGGAGGCGACGGAGAGCGCGAGCTCCTTTCCACGAGCTCGGTGACGAAGATCAACCCGTCGCTCAATGCGAATAGCGAGTTCAATCAAGGAATCCACGCTGGAAGGAACCTCCCGGGAGAGAATCTCATCCTTTACCTCTGCGCGGAAACCCTCCAGAAGACGAGCGAGCAAGGCCGGCTCGTTCCAGCCACTGGAGACAGCAAGAGTGCGAAACTCAATAGAGTAGTCTGTTATGGATCGATTGCCTTGACATAGGGAAGACAGGGCCCTGGAAGCCTCCTCCCCAAAAACAGATCGATCAAAAACCCGTATCATCTCCTCCTTAAAGTCTTGATACTGGTTAGTACACTCAGCCCTTGCCTCCCAGATTGCCGTGCCCCACTCACGAGCCCGTCCAATAAGGAGAGATATGACGTAGGTGACACGAGCAGTGCTCCTGGAGTAAGTGTTGGGCTGGAGAGAAAACACAATATCACACTGGGTGAGGAACGAGCGGCATTCAGTGGGCTCCCCAGAGTAACACGGCGGGTTATTGATTCTGGGCTCCGGAGATTCGAAAGCCCTGGAAGTGGCCGGTGGATCGAGGCGGAGATGGTGAACCTGTTCTGTGAGGTTGGAGACTTGGGTGGCCAGGGTCTCAACGGCATGTCGAGCAGCAGACAATTCCTGCTTGTGTCTGCCTAGCATCGCTCCCTGGATCTCGACGGCTGAGTGGAGAGGATCCGAAGTCGCTGGGTCCATTCTGGGTCGGATTCTTCTGTTACGGTGCGTGAATGAGGACCCAAAAGCGAATCAACTTAAACAGAGCTTCTTTAATTACCAAACATAGGTAGGCTCAGATGGACCGGCAGATTCCGACAGGACAGGACAAGGTTACAGCAAACATGACGACAGTCTGGTTCAGGCATGAATGACACAAACAAACAAGAATCCGACAAGGACAGGAGCAGAAACAGAGAGAGATATAGGGACCTAATCAGAGGGAAAAAGGGAACAGGTGGGGAACGGGGTGAATGGGTAGTTAGAGGAGACAAGGGACAGCTGGGGGAAAGCGGGGGAGAAAAGGTAACCTAACACGACCAGCAGAGGGAGACAGGGTGAAGGGAAAGGACAGAGACAAGACAACATGACAGTACATGACAAAACTTGTGAGCGGTGCGCAATGTGCCCATCTACGGAGCCTGACCAGAAGGCCGCTCCGTCTGCACCTTCTGCGGCGCCGTTGTTTTGGGTCGCCGGCTGGGATCAGATCCATTGTCCTGGATGGTGGACCAAACAGAGGATCCGCTTTGGGAAAGTTGTATTCCTGATGGTAATGTTGGTGAGTTGACGTTGCTCTTATATGAAATAGTTCCTCCCGACTGTATACAATAAAACCTAATATTTCCTGGGGTAACAATGTAAGAAATAACACATTAAAAAAATACTGCATAGTTTCCTAGGAACGTGAAGCGAGGCGGCCATCTCTGTTGGCGCCGGAAGGACTGTCTCTACTACTGTTTCTCTCTGCCTTCTCCTCTTCTACCCTCTACCTTCTACCCTCTACCTTCTACCCTCTGACCTATTATATCTCAGTGTCTCTTCTATCTTATGTTTCTCTCTACATTATAGGCATCCTTAATTTGAGTACATTAATTTGAGTTTATATTGTATAGCAGTGGACAAATCTATTACGATTCCAGCCTGGCAGCCGGGTTTGGGGTATGAAAATGTCCTTCTGCAATATTTCTTACTGCCTATCTGTTCTTTCAGATTATACAGTTGCTATATGAAGGCTTTTGCCGGTTTTTGTGACATGTGGGTACTTAAGTATTCTACGATGCACTCATGGATGCACATGTGCACATGTTCACGCACGTACAGCAATAAACAATAAATCAAACAAACACACACACACACGTTGCTTGGAAACTGTGTGTGTATACGAGAGTAAGAGTGTTTGTGTGTGTGTGAGAGTGAGAGGTCACAAGGATGGACAGTGGGTGGTGTGTGTCCAGTCCATTTCACAAGCAGCTGTTACGGTGGGAATAAAAGCCTCCCACTCATGCTAGGAAAGCAACTGTCACTAGGGCAGACAGACAGACAGACAGACAGACAGACAGACAGACAGACAGACAGACAGACAGACAGACAGACAGACAGACAGACAGACAGACAGACAGACAGACAGACAGACAGACAGACAGACAGACAGACAGACAGACAGACAGACAGACAGACAGACAGACAGACAGTGGACTAAGGAGAGAGTGATATAGAGTTACTAGAGCAGCAACCTGAGTCAGGCTGGCTCACACAGACAATACATAGTAAGAGACAGCAAGGAGGCTGATTGAATATCTATTATGTATGCTTCTATTGAGTTTACACTGGCATCAATGATTCTATGATATCCAATACTGGGGGTTGTTATCTAGAAATAATGACCTTGACAAGCTAGTCTTCCCATGTGTAGAATATATTTAATACATGATATACTGTTTAGTATACTGTTTGTATTTGTTGAGATAACATTGTGATGTGGCAGACATTTCTGGGAATACAAAATTGGACTTTGGAATTCACTGGTTCTGTCTATCCCACAATTGTCCACGTTACAGACTCACACACAAACACAAGCAAACAGAAGAAGGCTCACACACACATGTACACACACACTGTAATCAGCGTCTCCGGTTTCCTGTTGAGGGTAGAAACAGAGTCTAAATGATGATGTTGATGGTGTGGAATAGCTTTACAAACCCATAGTCTCAGTAAGTGTACCCAGCTATTACAACTGGATCTATTGTGTGCTGGTTGTCTGTAAACACTATGAGTAAGACCAGGAGTACCGCTGGAGGCCTGGAGTGGGGTATGGAGTTGAAACCTCTTACATGCTTCGAGAAAAAAGGGTTCCAAAAGGGTTCTTTGGCTGTCCCCATAGGAGAAACCTTTTTGGTTCCAGGAAGAACCCTTTTTGGTTCCAAGTAGAACTCTATTGGATTCTTGTGGAAATGGTTCTACATGGATCCCAAAAGGGTTTTTACCTGGAACCAAAAGGGTTTTTACCTGGAACCAAAAAGGGTTCTTCAAAGAGTTCTCCTATGGGGACAGCCGAAGAACCCTTTTAGGTTATTGTCACGCCCTGACCTAGGAGATCCTCTTTATGTCTCTATTTTGGTTTGGTCAGGGTGTGAGTTGGGGTGGGCATGTCTATGTGTTGTGTTTCTATGATTTTCTATCTCTATGTTTTGGCCGGGTATGGTTCTCAATCAGGGACAGCTGTCTATCGTTGTCTCTGGTTGGGAACCATACTTAGGTGCCTTTTTTCCCACCTGTCTTGATGGGAAGTTGACTTTCTTTATGTCACTTTGCCTTTGAGCTTCACGGTTTGTTTTTGTATTGTTTATTGTTTTGTCGACGTCATTTTGATCATTAAAAGATCATGTACGCTCACCACGCTACACCTTGGTCCTCTCCTTCAAACAGCCGTGACAGTTATAGAGAGCACCTTTTAATCTAAGAGTGTAGAATTGGAGACAATGTACAGTCGTGGCCAAAGGTTTTGAGAATGACACAAATATAAATTTTCACAAAGTCTGTTGCCTCAGTGTGTTTAGATATTTTTTGTCAGATGTGACTATCGAATACTGAAGTATAATTACAAGCCTTTCATAAGTGTCAGAGGCTTTTATCGACAATTACATGAACTTGATACAAAGAGTCAATATTTGCAGTGTTGACCCTTATTTTTCAAGATCTCTGCAATCCGCCCTGGCATGCTGTCAATTAACTTCTGGGCCACATCCTGACTGATGGCAGCCCATTCTTGCGTAATCAATGCTTAGAGTTAGTCAGAATTTGTGGGTATTTGTTTGTCCACCCGCCTCTTGAGGATTGACCACAAGTTCTCAATGGGATTAAGGTCTGGGGAGTTTCCTGGCCATGGACCCAAAATATTGATGTTTTGTTCCAAGAGCCACTTAGTTATCACTTGTGCCTTATGGCAAGGTGCTCCATCATGCTGGAAAAGGCATTGTTCGTCACCAAACTGTTCCTGGATGGTTGGGAGAAGTTGCTCTCGCAGGATGTGTTGGTACCATTCTTTATTCATGGCTGTGTTCTCAGGCAAAATTGTGAGTGAGCCCACCCTTGGCTGAGAAGCAACCCCACACATGAATGGTCTCAGGATGCTTTACTGTTGGCATGACACAGGACGGATGGTAGCGCTCACCTTGTCTTCTCTGGACAAGCTTTTTTTCCGGATGTGGGGATTCGTCAGGGGATTCATCAGAGAAAATGACTTTACCCCAGTCCTCAGCAGTCCAATCCCTGTACCTTTTGCAGAATTTCAGTCTGTCCATTATGTTTTTCCTGGAGAGAATTGGCTTCTTTGCTGCCCTTCTTGACACCAGGCCATCCTCCAAAAGTCTTCGCCTCACTGTGCGTGCAGATGCACTCACACCTGCCTGCTGCCATTCCTGAGCAAGCTCTGTACTGGTGGTGCCCCGATCCCGCAGCTGAATCAACTTTAGGAGACGGTCCTGGCGCTTGCTGGACTTTCTTGGGCTCCCTGAAGCCTTCTTCACAACAATTGAACCGCTCTCCTTGAAGTTCTGAGGATCCGGTAAATGGTTGATTTAGGTACAATCTTACTGGCAGCAATATCCTTGCCTGTGAAGCCCTTTTTGTGCAAAGCAATGATGACGACACGTGTTTTCTTGCAGGTAACCATGGATGACAGAGGAAGAACAATGATTCCAAGCACCACTCTCCTTTTGAAGCTTGAAGTCTGTTATTCGAACTCAATCAGCATGACAGAGTGATCTCCAGCCTTGTCCTCGTCAACACTCACACCTGGGTAACGAGAGAATCACTGACATGATGTCAGCTGGTCCTTTTGTGGCAGGAATGAAATGCAGTGGAAATGTTTTTGGGGGGATTCAGTTCATTTGCATGGCAAAGAGGGACTTTGCAATTAATTGCAATTCATCTGATCACTCTTCATAATATTCTGGAGTATATGCAAATTGCCATCATATAAACTGAGGCAGCAGACTTTGTGAAAATTTAAATTTGTGTCATTCTCAAAACTTTTGACCACGACTGTACTATGTAATGGGACTTGGATTGGAGACAATGTACTATATAATGGGACTTGGATTGGAGACAATGTATTGTATAATGGAACTTGGATTGGAGACAATGTACTGTATAATGGGACTTGAATTGGAGACAATGTACTGTATAATGGGACTTGGATTGGAGACAATGTATTGTATAATGGGACTTGGATTGGAGACAATGTACTGTATAATGGGACTTGAATTGGAGACAATGTATTGTATAATGGGACTTGGATTGGAGACAATGTACTGTATAATGGGACTTGGATTGGAGACAATGTACTGGGAATGCAAAGAATGTAGAGGACAGAACCACCACCTTCAAAATCCCTATTTAACCCTTTATTAACAAGATACAATCCTACAACTCATATAGAGAATCAGATAAGGGTTGAAGTCAAGAATAAGGAAAGCAACCAGTCACTTGTAAATACAGCACTCCAAATACTCTAGGTGCAGTAAGGACATAGGCACATGCTACTAGAATATTCTCTCTCATCTTCTCTCCTCTATCCTCTTCTCTCCATTCAGCAGGTACCTGTAGTGAGGATCCTGTGGATTGTACTAATGTTGGCGTCCCAGGAGACAAGTCAACTGTACCTCAGCTAAGACTTCATTTCCCAGAGGAGTTGACTTGTTCTTTCTTCTCCACTGGAAGATGTCATGCTCAGTTACACAGCTCTGATTTCAAATGACAATCTACCTGTTGGCTCATATGAGTCTCCTGTTCAAGGATTCATTTTGGAAAACGAATGAGAGAGAGAGTGGAACTGTATTCTCAACGTGTAAATATTGTATACTAATGAATCTTGGCCTCTTGGCTTCTTTGCAGTGAAACAAGTAATATGCCACCAAAACTGTCACATATCTAATATGTCAGCTTGGGTGTCATAGACAACTTACACTATCTGTACATGTTCTATTCTAGTGAGACCATGTTGCTCATTGTCCACAGTAGAGTACTTAAAAGTACAAAGTGCTCCTGTGTCATACAAACATAAAACTGCAGAGTTCCTTCTTGATCATGTTCCCTGGACGGTAGCTTGAACTCGAGACCTGTATCGGTCATCATCATCCGTCTGCTACTCCCATCCCTTTCTCCCTTGCTTCCTCTATCCGTCCCTCCCTCCCTCTGCTCCCTCCCTCAATCCCTCTCCATTCTCTTCTATTCGTCCCTCCCTCCCTCTGCTCCCTCCATCAATCCCTCTCCATTCTCTTCTATCCCTCCCTCCCTCCCTCAATCCCTCTCCATTCTCTTCTATCCCTCCCTCCCTCAATCCCTCTCCATTCTCTTCTATCCCTCCCTCCCTCAATCCCTCTCCATTCTCTTCTATCCCTCCCTCCCTCCCTCCCTCAATCCCTCTCCATTCTCTTCTATCCCTCCCTCCCTATGCTCCCTCCCTCAATCCCTCTCCATTCTCTTCTATCCCTCCCTCTGCTCCCTCCCTCAATCCCTCTCCATTATCTTCTATCCCTCCCTCCCTCAATCCCTCTCCATTCTCTTCTATCCCTCCCTCCCTCCCTCAATCCCTCTCCATTCTCTTCTATCCCTCCCTCCCTCCCTCCCTCCCTCCCTCCCTCCCTCCCTCCCTCCCTCCCTCAATCCCTCTCCATTCTCTTCTATCCCTCCCTCCCTCCCTCCCTCAATCCCTCTCCATTCTCTTCTATCCCTCCGTCCCTCTGCTCCCTCCCTCAATCCCTCTCCATTCTCTTCTATCCGTCCCTCCCTCCCTCAATCCCTCTCCATTCTCTTCTATCCCTCCTTCGTACTTGTCATTCTGTGCTGACGTGTGCAGCAGCGCTGGAGTGTAGCCAAGTGCTCCCTTAAATCATACCGACTCTAATGAAGAATACTCTCTCACACACACACACACACACACACACACACACACACACACACACACACACACACACACACACACACACACACACACACACACACACAGCCTCCTACTCTACTGCTATATTACACTGCACACGAACATCAGACAAACACATTCACACAGCACACAACTGTCTGTGTCCTGCTATATTACACTGCACACGAACATCAGACAAACACATCCACACAGCACACAACTGTCTGTGTCCTGCTATATTACACTGCACACGAACATCAGACAAACACATTCACACAGCACACAACTGTCTGTGTCCTGCTATATTACACTGCACACGAACATCAGACAAACACATTCACACAGCACACAACTGTCTGTGTCCTGCTATATTACACTGCACACGAACATCAGACAAACACATCCACACAGCACACAACTGTCTGTGTCCTGCTATATTACACTGCACACGAACATCAGACAAACACATTCACACAGCACACAACTGTCTGTGGGAATGTCAACACAATGAGAGGAAGAGTGCATCTTTAACACATGTTTTCATATTTGCTGAAGTCATAACTCCTCTTGAGGAGGAGAGATTATTTTACCCAACTAGAATAGCTCACATAGTGAAATGCCCTGACAGAGCCCTAGTTACTGTAGCAGCACCATATTAGATATTATTAGATATATATTAGATATTACACCACAGTACTTTGAAAGCATGTTCTCCCATGCATTTGTTTACTGTTTATCTTACATTTATATGTGACCTTACAAATACTATCTATTCACATCCCATTCTGTTCAATGTCCTGTCATTTCATTCTCTCTTGTGCTGTTTGAATCAATTAACATGACATTTGTTATGAAACCAACAAGCCAGCCTACCAATGTCTACTCTCACTATGTCTTGCAGTTCCTAACAGATTGTGTAAACAACATTTTCCTGTCTCACTTTGTGTCAGTAGTACTATATGTGTTGTGACACCTGGCAGCCAGCTTGCATAGTCTCTTAATGGTAATCCTCTGTGAGGTGTAGCAGCACAGTAAGATTTACCATCACTATCTATCTAACAGTTTTATGGCTGGCCCTCAGCCTGGGGAAAACAAATGAACATGGCTGTAGTCATAGTAAATCTTTATCTCTACTCAGCTCGCTGCTGCTACTCTCTGTTTATTATCTATGCATAGTCACTTTACCCCTACCTACATGTAAATTTTTCCTCAATTACCTCGACTAACCTGTACCCCTGCACGTTGACTCGGTACCGGTACCCCTTGTATATAGCCTCGTTATTGTAATTTTATTGTATTTCTTAATTTTTGAAAACTCTGGTTAAGGGCTCATAAGTAAGCATTTTACGCTAATATATTGTTTTCGGCACAAGTGACAAATACAATTTGATTTGCTTTTATGTTACACTTGTACATTTTTCTATAAAGTATTTCAAAAATATATTAGATTTGTATTTTCTTTCTGTTGAAGGCTTCTTACCAGGCAGTGGAGGAGATACCTACAGTACATAGCTGACATAACTCAGGCTGTTGCCAACCTACTGGCACATGGTGAGCTGGGAGATGTGACCCTCCACTGATCCTAGAGGCAAAGGGTGGCTGGGCCCTGACAGAGCCTGATGGAAAGCGCCCTTAGCTTGGCACGGCTGTCAGGGACACTGGGGAAGGCTCTGCTACTGGATGGCCGTACCAGAACAGACACAATTGCCAATGGGTGCCGTGGTGAAGCAGTGGTGAAGCAGAGGCTCGACAGAACATGGTAGCTCATTTATCAGCATTTAGGAGGCTGATCGAAGGCCCCCCACACTGGGCATGAAACACCTAACATGGATTTCCCTCACATCAACATCTGATCTGGGATTCAGGTCTCATCTCCTCTCGTCTTCTGTTTACCTTAAAGCTCAGTCGGTTTCTCCTAACGATACACAATGAGAGAGAGAGAGAGAGAGAGAGAGAGAGAGAGAGAGAGAGAGAGAGAGAGAGAGACAGATACCTCTCTCTCTCTCTCTTTAACCTTGCTGTAACACAGTCATCCATGTAGTCCCACTGACAATGTTATGCAACTCCACCCACTGAGAACCCATCAGCACCTCCCACACAAGCAATCAGAACCTACACACACACTCACACACACACACACACACACACACACACGCGAGGGCGCGCGCACAGTGAGCGTTCATGAACATGTGTATAGGAGAGGAGAGTAGCGTCACTCACTCCACCTGTGCTGTTTTTGGGTGCATGGGTTTCCAGGTTGAAAACACAATAGGAACAGTGGAAGCCATGGAGAAGCAGAGGAATACATGATGAGACAATACCATAGAGGAGATTCAGTGGAGAGAAAGGACATGAGGAGAGATAACCTGTAAAAAAAAGTGCAGTGAAATGTGTTTTTACAGGTTCAGCCAGAGTAGTACTGCGCCCCTGGAGAAAATAGTCTGTGAAGTGAATCACGATGATTGGTTGGTGGACTCAGTGCAGGAGAGAAGAGCCTGAAGCACAATAGCATGGCGGGACAGAGCTCATATTACATCTAACAACCAGCATACAGTAATATCACAGCTCAGATAGTGACACAACACTCCTTGTCACCTGCATATGTGTATGACGATACGCAGATTACATTGTCCCTGTACCGGGGTGGGACATTTCGTTTACATTAACATGTTAATATGTGGTGATGTGTGCAGAATCAAATTAACAGAATGTAGTCCTGGCCTGTGGTAGCTTTGGAGCTAGGACAGAGTGGGGATAGCCTGGTAAAACCAGCCTGAACGTTAGGAGGGGGTGGGGATAGCCTGGTAAAACCAGACTGAACGTTAGGAGGGAGTGGGGATAGCCTGGTAAAACCAGACTGAATGCTAGGAGTGAGGAGGGAGTGGAGATAGCCTTGCAAAACCAGCCTGAATGCTAAGAGGGAGTGGGGATAGCCTGATAAAACCAGACTGAATGCTAGGAGCGAGGAGGGAGTGGAGATAGCCTGGTAAAACCAGCCTGAACGTTAGGAGGGAGTGGAGATAGCCTGGTAAAACCAGCCTGAATGCTAGGAGGGAGTGGGGATAGCCTGGTAAAACCAGACTGAACGCTAGGAGCGAGGAGGGAGTGGGGATAGCCTGGTAAAACCAGCCTGAACGCTAGGAGGGAGTGGGGATAGCCTAGTAAAACCAGACTGAACGCTAGGAGCGAGGAGGGAGTGGGGATAGCCTGGTAAAACCAGACAGAATGCTAAGAGGGAGTGGGGATAGCCTGGTAAAACCAGACGGAACGCTAGGAGCTATGAGGGAGTGGGGATTGCCTGGTAAAACCAGTCTGAATGCTAGGAGCTAGGAGGGAGTGGGGATAGCCTGGTTAAACCAGCCTGAACATTAGGAGGGAGTGGGGGTAGCCTGGTAAAACCTGCCTGAATGCTAGGAGCTATGAGGGAGTGGGGATTGCCTGGTAAAACCAGTCTGAATGCTAGGAGCTAGGAGGGAGTGGGGATTGCCTGGTAAAACCAGTCTGAATGCTAGGAGCTAGGAGGGAGTGGGGATAGCCTGGTTAAACCAGCCTGAACATTAGGAGGGAGTGGGGGTAGCCTGGTAAAACCAGACGGAATGCTACACACACCAGTGATAGCAGCATTCAGGCTGGTTCAGCCAGGCTGGTGGAGTCTGAGAAAGTGTGGGACCTTCTCAAACACTGATTTGTTATTTGTTATAATAAACTCGTAATTATGAAGCACGTACATTTAAATCACCAGTGAAATTGATATATTATAAAACAGTACCGTCATTTATTTTACTGGTAAACAAACGTTTGATTTGTCACCAGCTCAAAATGGAGCCCACTATAGGTGGGATTTTATTGTAGAGCAAAAACATTAAAAAGTGATCCTTTTTAGATAAAACTACACTAAATATATTCATATGTCACCAAATAATGTATTAAAATACACTCTATCGCAATGAAGGTCTACAGTAACTTCAACAGCACTGTCTGGGGTAGCACCATGGTGTAGCCAGAGGACAGCTAGTTTCTGTAATCCTCTGACTACATTGACTTCAATACTAAACCTAGAAGGCTTGTAGCCCTCACACCCTTCCATACACATACATGGTAATTATGACCACTTCTGGAGGATGTCCTTCAACCAATCAAAGCTTTTGCAGTATGAACTGACATGTTGTCCATCCAAACATAGAATTAGAATCAGAGAATGAACCTGGTGAGTTGTTTTGGGATTGTGCCACAGAACATTATGGGGGTTCTATGTTGAGGAACCCCTTTCGTTCTCTGGGGTACACGGAAAAGGTGTGAATTAAAAGCGAGGGTCAACCTCAGACTGAGATCAGTTTCATGAAGACAATGAAAAGGTGAGGGCATTCAATACTAACTTGAATCAAAAGTATAACTGGTTAGCAGGCAGCCTTTCATCAGGCCGCCTGTATTGCTGGCCTTACCTGCTTTTTGAAAAGTCTGAGCCTTGGTCAAAAGGTGGGTGCAGTGACCTGAACAACATAGATAGTTCAGCTCAACAAAAACCAAAAGCAGAGCATGCAAGATGTTGCTTTAAAGAGGACACGATGAGAGGGAAAGTTTCGCTAACAAGGGCAACTACAATGAGCTTGCAGAGGTAATTAATTGCACGTTATGATGCTTTACTTGCTGAACATATGGAACGTTCTACTGTCTTTTCTGTGATGTCGAAAACAATACTGAATAATTTGATAGCTTCCATTGCCTCATCCATTAAAAGTTATATTAAAGAGAGAGGTTGGCGCTGCGCATTTTTTCACGTGCGCTCATCTAGGCTTTCCACTTTCCTCCAGTATTTATTTAGAAAAGATGATAACACATAATAGCCGCAAGCAAAAACTCATGACATAAATGTTGCAGCAGCCTAGGCTACACCTAAATATCTGACGTGCTGTATCGGATGAAAACGAGACGATTTTTCAGTCTGATCAACTGTTAAAAACTGCCCCACCGCTCTGGGACCTGCACCTGTCTGCTTGCAGTTGTCAGTTATCGTCAGGTATGTGGATGTTTGGAGCGTTATTCAGGAACGCGTTGGGCTACTTTAAATCTGTCAAGTAGGCGAGGTGCGCCGCAGTCTGTGTTTAACTTTACGAATTCTGAGATGTCTGAGAGAAACTCGTTGTCCAAACTTACGATGGAGCATCTGTACTGCAATGTGTCTGCTATTTGTATTTACAGTCCCCTCCTGTTCCCTGATTAAGAGGTGATGTCTACTCAACTCCACTACCATTGTCAACTTTCTCCTGACATGAACTGAAGTCACGTGTCATGTGCCCGCTCATCCACTGGCACATTGAATGTTTCCCCTTCAAGCACTGTGAGTCCCCCTATCCATTTTCTCTCATTCCTGTATGTAGAGTCAATCAGTTACACAATCCCATTATTACACATTAATGATTTTACTCCTTACTTGGACTAACTCATTCTTAACTCTTGTCTATCTGTGTAGTTTGTTGTCTTATAGTTTTTTGTCTTCCCAGTCAAATCCTGTCCTGCACTGTTCAAGCCTCTGAACACCTCAACTCATGCCTCATACCCTCATCCAATCACTGCTGTGAAACCTTTCCAACACGGAAGTAGCACTCTCATTCCCATTCCCCATAATATTGTACTTTAAATGTCTTTATTAAATGCTTCAGGTTAAAATAATTAGTCTTTGACGATTTTTGAAATACATTTTGCCGTCTCTGTGCGCTCCGCGCCTATACCGTGGGTCTCCCATCTTCCTCAAATGTTCAAGTCACCAGCCTCCACTGATCCCAGGGTAGTGCCTGTTAACTGTTCTATTTGAATGATCAATGGATATCCACTGTTCCACAGCCCTTCCAGGCAATTCATAAACTTCTCCACATGGTTCTAAGCTGACATATGGAACTCTTTTAAAAAGGTCATACTATGGATCACTTCGCTATTTGATTTAGAATTTTAGGACGATTTACATATTTTAAAAAAATACACAAAAATTATTTGAATAAATATTGCATTTGGCATTAAAAGGCCCTAGAAACACATTGAATAACAAATCCATAAAGACAAAAAAGACAGTCAAAAAATAAAACCTTTTTAAAGTGTTTGTCCTATATCTAGGAGATAGGAAATCTCAGGAAATATGTATATATATATCTTTTTTTACACATATTTTACCCTTTTTCTGGGGAAGGCTCAAAACAACCTTCATACTTCCATTCATTTTTTAAACCCGGTACCGGTTACCTTCAGACTAGTCCCGTATCACTGGTGGGGGTTGGAGAGCAAAACGGAGACCACCATTGCTTTTGTGAGAGTCTACCATTAGAGTGGTCATAATAGTTTTTAAGTCAAACCGTTCCATACGCTACAGACGTTTTCATGAAAGGACCAATTTTTGGGATGTCTCATGGTCTGACAAACAGCTCTCTAGCTCTGTCACCTTTCACCACAGATGGGATGTCTCATGGTCTGACAAACAGCTCTCTAGCTCTGTCACCTTTCACCACAGATGGGATGTCTCATGGTCTGACAAACAGCTCTCTAGCTCTGTCACCTTTCACCATAGATGGGATGTCTCATGGTCTGACAAACATCGCTCTAGCCCTGTCACCTTTCACCACAGATGCAAAAGTGCAATGTCACATCGGACCAAAGTATGTGCTAAATTACCATTTTATTAGTATAGGGTCAGTAGAGGAATCTGGACCATAACAACCACGTCTGCATTCATGGGGCCCACACTGTATAACACAGGGCAGTACTGTACGTTCACATGTGCACCCCACATTCATCAGGGCCCTGTGGTGGAGGGGACCAGGGGGAGGACCAGGGGATGGACCCTCCTTTACCCTCTGTTTGTGGAAAACATCCTCCTGGTGTGGGCATGGGCCCAGAGAGCTCTCCTACTGAGTAAACAACAGTGTTTGGCCCAGGGAGAACACAGCACAGAGCTATTAACCAGAGCTATTTACGTTATTACTATTAAGCAGAGCTATATTCAGTACTACTATTAATCAGAGCTATATACTGTACTACTATTAACCAGAGCTATATTCAGTACTACTATTAATCAGAGCTATATTCAGTACTACTATTAACCAGAGCTATATTCAGTACTACTATTAACCAGAGCTATATTCAGTACTACTATTAATCAGAGCTATATTCAGTACTACTATTAACCAGAGCTATTTACGTTATTACTATTAACCAGAGCTATATTCAGTACTACTATTAATCAGAGCTATATTCAGTACTACTATTAACCAGAAGTATATACTGTACTACTATTAACCAGAGCTATATTCAGTACTACTATTAACCAGAGCTATATTCAGTACTACTATTAACCAGAAGTATATACTGTACTACTATTAACCAGAGCTATATTCAGTACTACTATTAATCAGAGCTATATACTGTACTACTATTAACCAGAGCTATATTCAGTACTACTATTAACCAGAAGTATATACTGTACTACTATTAACCAGAGCTATATTCAGTACTACTATTAACCAGAGCTATATTCAGTACTACTATTAACCAGAAGTATATACTGTACTACTATTAAGCAGAGCTATATTCAGTACTACTATTAAACAGAGCTATATACTGTACTACTATTAACCAGAGCTATATTCAGTACTACTATTAACCAGAAGTATATACTGTACTACTATTAACCAGAGCTATATTCAGTACTACTATTAATCAGAGCTGTATACTATACTACTATTAACCAGAGCTATTTACATTATTACTATTAAGCAGAGCTATATTCAGTACTACTATTAATCAGAGCTATATACTGTACTACTATTAACCAGAGCTATATTCAGTACTACTATTAATCAGAGCTATATACTGTACTACTATTAACCAGAGCTATATTCAGTACTACTATTAACCAGAAGTATATACTGTACTACTATTAAGCAGAGCTATATTCAGTACTACTATTAATCAGAGCTATATACTGTACTACTATTAACCAGAGCTATATTCAGTACTACTATTAACCAGAAGTATATACTGTACTACTATTAACCAGAGCTATATTCAGTACTACTATTAATCAGAGCTGTATACTATACTACTATTAACCAGAGCTATATTCAGTACTACTATTAATCAGAGCTATATGCTATACTACTATTAACCAGAGCTATATACTATACTACTATTGACCAGAGCTATATTCAGTACTACTATTAACCAGAGCTATATACTATACTACTATTAACCAGAGGTATATACTATACTACTATTAACCAGAGCTATATACTATACTACTATTGACCAGAGCTATATTCAGTACTACTATTAACCAGAGCTATATTCAGTACTACTATTAACCAGAGGTATATACTATACTACTATTAACCAGAGCTATATACTGTACTACTATTAACCAGAGGTATATACTATACTACTATTAACCAGAGCTATATACTGTACTACTATTAACCAGAGCTATTTACTATACTACTATTAACCAGAAGTATATACTGTAGTACTATTAACCAGAAGTATATACTATACTACTATTAACCAGAGGTATATACTGTACTACTATTAACCAGAGCTATATACTGTACTAACAAACTATCCCGGACAATAACATTCTGATATTCTAGTTTACATGCAAGAATGACAAATGTTGTCTTCGACTAAACTGTCTGGGGAATGACAACCCAATATTAGGGTGGAAAAGGCATTGACATTCAATTCCAAAAGAATAGCCGAGGAACATTGGTAACCAAACCAGTACTAGAATGAAAGTGTTTTGAGAACCAGTGCTTAATGATGTGTGGATATGCACATTTACATACTTGCTTCATGGTAATTCATGGAAATGCCGTCAGACTTTGACAGGATCTGGGATTTGCATGCTGTCACACCTGTGTTGGGTTTGGGTATATCAACATTTTAAAGGTCAGCTGTCAGAGAGGATACGTTGTGAACATTGTGTATGAATGAGAATCCTCCCTCTCATAGCCTCCCTGCTTTTCAACAAGTTGGAATAAGTTCACTTTTGGGTGAAAGTGTTTGTGTAGTTTCATCTGACCTGTATGTACAGTTGAAGTCGGAAGTTTACATACACTAAGGTTGGAGTCATTAAAACTCATTTTTTCAACCACTCCATGAATTTCTTGTTAACAAACTATAGTTTTGGCAAGTTGATTAGGACATCACAAGTAATTTTTCCAACAATTGTTTACAGACAGATTATTTAACTTGTAATTCACTGTATCACACTTCCAGTGGGTCAGAAGTTTACATACACTAAGTTGACTGTGCCTTTAAACAGCTTGGAAAATTCCAGAAAATTATGTCATGGCGTCAGAAGCTTCTGGTAGGCTAATTGACATCATTTGAGTCAATTGGAGTACCTGTGGATGTATTTCAAGGCCTACCTTCAAACTCAGTGCCTCTTTGCTTGACATCATGGGAAAATCAAAAGAAATCAACCAAGACCTCAGAAAAAAAATGTAGACCTCCACAAGTCTGGTTCATTGGGAGCAATTTTCAAACGCCTGAAGGTACCACGTTCATCTGTACAAACAATAGGACGCAAATATAAACACCATGGGACCATGCAGCCGTCATACCGCTCAGGAAAGAGACGTGTTCTGTCTCCTAGAGATGAACATACTTTGGTGCAAAAAGTGCAAATCAACCCCAGAACAACAGCAATGGACCTTTTGAAGATGCTGCAGGAAACAGATACAAAAGTATCTATATCCACAGTAAAACAAGTTCTACATCGCCATAACCTGAAAGGTCGCTCAGCAAGGAAGAAGCCACTGCTCCAAAATCGCCATAAAAAAGCCAGAGTACGGTTTGCAACTGTACATGGGGACAAGGATCATACTTTTTGGAGAAATGTCCTCTGGTCTGATGAAACGAAAATAGAACTGTTTGGCCATAATGACCATTGTTATGTTTGGAGGAGAAAGGGAAGGCTTGCAAGCCGATGAACACCATCCCAACCCTGAAGCGCGGGGGTGGCAGCATCATGTTGTGGGGGTGCTTTGCTGTAGGAGGGGCTGGTGCACTTCACAAAATAGATGGCATCATGAGGAATGGAAAATTATGTGGATATATTGAACAACATCTCAAGACATCAGTCAGGAAGTTAAAGCTTGGTTGCAAATGGGTCTTCCAAATGGACAATGACCCCAAGCACACTTCCAAAGTTGTGGCAAAATGGCTTAAGGACAACAAAGTCAAGGTATTGGAGTGGCCATCACAAAGCCCTGACCTCAAATTCTATAGAAAATATGTGGGCAGAACCGAAAAAGCGTTGGCCAGCAAGGAGGCCTACAAACCTGACTGAGTTACACCAGGTCTGTCAGGAGGAATGGGTCAAAATTCACCCAACTTATTGTGGGAAGCTTGTGGAAGGCTACCCAAAATGTTTGACGCAACTTAAACAATTTAAAGGCAATGCTACCAAATACTAATTGAGTGTATGTAAACTTCTGACCCACTGGGAATGTGATGAAAGAAATAAAAGCTTAAATAAATCCTCTCTACTATTATTCTGACGTTTCACATTCTTAAAATAAAGTGGTGATACTAACTGACCTAAGACAGGGAAGCTTTATTTGGATTAAATGTCAGGAATTGTGATAAACTGAGTTTAAATGTATTTGGCTAAGGTGTATGTAAACCTCCGTCTTCAACTGTATGAACACTAACTATGATGGGAGACAAGGGGTTAACACAATAGCCAAAATGTCAAATAGAGAGAGCGAAAGAGTGATGCGGGAGGAATGTGTGTGTGATCCTGTGTATGTGCCTGCGTTCCTTTATGTTATACTGGAATGGCTGGGATTCCATTGCCCTGAGTCAGAGAGGACAGCTCCAGTTCCAGCTGTTGTGTGGCTGGTTGTTCCCCTCCTGTCCTGACAAGGGATGCCCTAACAGGTTTCATGGGGCTCTGGGGAGATCTCCATCACTCACAGGTATTTCAACTAGATGCTAGATCACCAGGCAGTTAAAAATAAGGCTACTCTGGTAGGCTTCCCACTCCAAGGTTATACTGTATCTATGCCACTGTCCTCTTGGCTTGTTCCACGGGGGTTTTAGGCCTGGGATGGCTTGTTAATCAGTGGTGTGGTAGAGTGTAAACGCAACTAAACAGTTCACACACTTTTTATTACCCATCAGTTTACCCACCTTTAGCAGAAAAATGCATTGAAAGAATAGGTATTGTTATTGTTACTGACCGGAAATCAGTTTACCCACCTATTTCTTTACCACTACATCACTGCTGTTAATGGATTAGAAAAAAAGTGTGATGAATACAGTATTATTGAATGAATTTGAACATGATATGATTAAAATATGAAATATAGCCAAAAATATTTTTCTCTGATGAGTAATGCATTGGTGCAAGACGCAAATGAATGGAATGTGGTCTGCTAAGATAATCAAATACATCTGTAGCTCTTTGTGACGTTACCAAGGTTGAGTCTCTCTGTTATATTTGTATTCACTGCTTTTGTTTCTTTAGGCCCATATATCAATGATGTCAGACAGGCAGATGATCAAGCTATTCAAGAGTGACTGGCTGGTAAAGTGCAGCCTCTATTTGCACATAGACTGACTTCCTTCTTTCTAATCCATATCTGTGTGTGTGTCAGCTCTGTTGACTAAATACCACTGTACTGTGGCTACTGCTAAGACATAAGGGGGTTAGAGT